>NC_143080.1:542500-720000 GCF_052426305.1 Pelodiscus sinensis
ACTGAGATGCAGGAGGCCACTCGCACGGCCCACGCATGAGCTGTGGCTGCCCTAGATCCCACTCTCTTCCCATTTTGCCCTTAACTCCTTTGGCAGCAGCAGCCCAACTAAGTTCAGGAGTGGGGCCACTGCCGCCATCCGACGAATGATGCGTTGTTGGTTGAAGCGGGCTGGGATTTCCCATGCAACCGAAGGGGGTTAGGTGCCTGGAGCCTGCCAGTCTTGGTATGTTAAGGGTGTGTGGGTGGCAGATTGGTGTGTCGCATTCCTGCTGATCTTCTCTGAATGTGTGATAGTACCAGGATGCGTGTGTGTGTGTGTGGGGGGGGGGGTGTTAAATATCTGGGGGGGCAAGAGATGTACAGGACCCAGGAGTCTTGACTCCCTGCCCCGACTGAGTCCTTAGGCCGACACTTTCACCCAGCCACCCACCTCCTAGGCAGTGCCTGCCTGGCTTCCCAGTGTCCCCCCCCCCAGTACCTCCAAACTCCCCGCTTTCCCCCCTCTTCCGGCCAGTGAAGGGTACATCCAGGCCTGGCGCCCAGAGCGAGTCTGGCAGGGTGTGCACGGACACACCCGCCGCGGCAGGTGGAGCACCTGGTGGCGGACACACGAGAGCGCAGCGGACAGAAATGGCCAATCTGAGCTCGCGGGAGAGAGGAAGAAGACGGAAAGCAAGCGAGCTCACGGTGCAGCCCAGGGATAACGCACCGTTCTCGCTGGTGGGTTCTCTTGAAGCGAAGCAGAAGGGAATCTTGCACATACAGGGCGGCTCCCAGTGCCAGCAGCACAGAGCGCTGGAGCCGTTTTCACATTCAGATTAACTGGAGGGGGAAAGGGAATTGAATGCAGCGCATGTGTCTGTTCTGCCAAGGCAAGTTAACTTATCCCAGATGCCTTGTGTCTGCTCCAGTTATCAGAGCAGAAAGCAAACAAAACCCAGGTTCTCCTTCCCTGAGATCAATTGCCATTGTTTTGTTTTTCTGTAGGTCCTACTTTTAGTGAGCCTGGTGGGAGCCAGCTGCTGGGGGAAGTTGTACAAGCCTGGGGGGAGGAGGGGAGAGTAGACGCCTGGCAGATGGGTTTATTGGGGTCCCGGGCCAGCATGGCTGCGGTGATCAGCCCAAGGCGAGGACTGAAAAGGAGAAGCTGGCTGCTTGGTTCTCACTTTCCGTCCCGGCCCAGGCTCCCGCGGTCCCGGACGCTCGTCGGCTCCCATTCGAAGGCCGTGACTCAGCCCTGCAATTCCGCAGGGCGAATCTCCCCTGTCTCCCAGGGAGCTGCTGTGCGGGGCCCTCGCTCTGGGCATGGTGGCGGTCCAAGGGCCAAAATGGCCCGAGCGTCTCAGGTCCTTCCATGGACCCACCCGCCAGCAATGGATTTGGCACCAAGGCACAGACTTTCCAAAGAGCTGTGGGCCAGACCCCCCAGCGCCCAGCACCCGCCGGGGGGGCCAGACCCCCCAGCGCCCAGCACCCGCCGGGGGGGCCAGACCCCCCAGCGCCCAGCACCCACCGGGGGGGCCAGACCCCCAGCGCCCAGCACCCGCCGGGGGGGCCAGACCCCCAGCGCCCAGCACCCGCCGGGGGGCCAGACCCCCAGCTGTCAGCTGGGTCAGATTACGATATGCTGGGACCTAAACTGTAGCTCATTTAGCTTGTGGACAAATCCAGCCCTGAGCTCTGCCCCATTCCTTGGAAAATCGGGCCCCGAGGGCCCCTATCCAAAGGCCACGTGGAGCCACTGCCAGGATTCCCATGGGCTGTGGGTTCAGAGCAGTGGCCACGGGTGGGGGGGACACTGAGAAAGTCGCCTTTCCAATCTGAGCCCCTCACAACCGAGCGCCCCCAGGCAGAAAGCAGCCCACGTTTCACAGCTGTTTATTCTGTCCGTCCCTCGGCTTTCCTTTCCCTACGCTCCTGATGGCTTTACCGGGGGTGGGGGTGGGGGCACTTTTCATTGCTCTCCTTCTCTTTCCTCCCAGCTCCCTCCGTCTCTGCAAAGCCGTTGCATTCCTGGATCGGCCTGGATCGCTAGTTCCAAATGATGAGGTGGCGTCTCTCCTTCCCGGCCCCCCCTCCCTCCCTCTCCCCTCTCGCTTTGCATACATAGATATAAAAAAGATGACATTCTTTTCTTTTCTGTCATGCTGCAAAAATTAAAGACACATCTTCCCCCGGCCAGCCGCCAGCGTGTCCAAGTTTCCAAAGGCGCGATTGGAGGAAACTCCTCTTGCAACGTGTCTTGGGGGCATAGCTACAGGGTGGAAAGCCGGCCAGATCGTTTGGTGTGTGTGTCGTCAAAACCACACCTCCCCCCAACACAGATAGCTACTTTTGGTGGAGCGCTTGTTGCATTTAATGGCAGCCTATAAAAAAATTGTAGCATTCACCATATGATCCTCTCCTGTCCCAATTTCCACGTGTCCTTTTTTTTTCCCCCCAGCAGGAACACACACACATTCAAAAATACTTTTTGTTAAAAAAAGAGAAATGCAAAACTTGGGACGCCCCCAGGACAGCGAGGCTATGTCCGCACTGACGGGTTCTTGCAAAAGAACGACCGTTCTTCCGCAGAGCATCCACACTGCCCTTGCATGCTGCTCGTGCGCAAGAAGATTTACAGTAGGGCGTGGGAAGAGAGGGCTTCTTGCACAAGAGCTATGCTCTTTTCCAGCAGGTGGAAGCCCTCTTGCACAGGACCTCTTGCACAAGAGGGCAGTGTGGACGCCCGGCAGGGGTTTCTTGCACAAGAAAACCCTATGGCTAAAATGGCCATCAGAGCTTTCTTGTGCAAGAGAGCGTCCACACTGCCATGGATGTTCTTGTGCAAGAACCCGCCAGTGTAGACACCTGAGTGTGCAAGTCCCCACCCCAGGCTAGCTGGACGGGGCATGAAGAACTGGAGGCTGTCAAGTTTCAGATCATTGTGAAAAGCCACCCCACTGCCTAGCCTGGGGCCCATTCTCTGCCGGTGGCACCGTGGGCAGTTTGCACCGCTGTGAAGTGGTTGCAAAACCTACAACCCCCCACTGTGACAGGGGAGCCTTTCTAACCCACTCTGCGAGTGCAAGTAACCCTCCTGGGGCCCTAGGCCTATTAGCTGATCAATGTTGTGTCAAGTGGAACCACAACAACACAACAGAGCTGACCTGTAGGGTGAAATGTCAATTGTGGTGGGGCTACGCCGACCTACGCCGGCGGGGGCCGGCCCCTTGACGCCGAGGGGGCTACGCCGACTTACGCCGGCGGGGGCCGGCCCCTTGACGCCGAGGGGGCTACGCCGACTTACGCCGGCGGGGGCCGGCCCCTGGACGCCGAGGGGGCTACGCCGACTTATGCCAGCGGGGTCCGGCCCCTTGACGCCGAGGGGGCTACGCCGACTTACGCCGGCGGGGTCCGGCCCCTTGACACCGAGGGGGCTACGCCGACTTACGCCGGCGGGGGCCGGCCCCTTGACGCCGAGGGGGCTACGCCGACTTACGCCGGCGGGGGCCGGCCCCTTGACGCCGAGGGGGCTACGCCGACTTACGCCGGCGGGGGCCGGCCCCTTGACGCCGAGGGGGCTACGCCGACTTACGCCGGCGGGGTCCGGCCCCTTGACGCCGAGGGGGCTACGCCGACTTACGCCGGCGGGGTCCGGCCCCTTGACGCCGAGGGGGCTACGCCGACTTACGCCGGCGGGGTCCGGCTCCTTGACGTCAATGGGGCTACGCTGACTTACGCCGGCGGGGTCCGGCCCATCGTCCCTGAAAGGAACCCTGAGTCATGCAAAATCAAGTGCAGGTTTGGCCTGGGGATTGCTTTTGATGTGAGCATCTAGGGGGCCGGATCCCCCTGCTCTTTGCTAACTTGGGGCATGGTAGGGCAGCGACATCAGCAGGGCTTTCACCACGGACGTGGGTAGAGAAGATGAGATGGATTCTCATTCTGCCCACGGGTCTCACAAAGTCAGTGGGTCTAAGGGATCATGGAGAGAACGTGGAAGAACCTGACCCACGGAGCCCTGAGAATATTCATAGGGCCAGCTTCCATCGGCAATCCACAGACACGACCTCTAAGGGCATCCTCGTTTTATAGCGAAGGGCAAACGTAGCGTTCTCCTTACCAAAAAAAAAAAAAGAAAATGCCACATTGTCTAGATAACCTACCAAGAATTCCCTGCTCTGTGTGTTTGCCTGCCCCTTTTGGTACTAAAGCTCCGGCAGTCTGCTATTGCATGGTAAACATATATATTTTCACATGTAATTATACCCTCTAAAAATTGCACAGTATAGTGTATATTATTGTCAGGGTGCGTTTTCTTTTTCCAGCCAACGTGGCTCTTCAAATGTGGAAACAGCTGTGGAGCCCTGCCAAAGAAAGAAAGAAAGAAAGAAAGAAAGAAAGAAAGAAAGAAAGAAAGAAAGAAAGAAAGAAAGAAAAGCGAATTTGCTGTAGTTTAGCCAGTGGATTAGAGAATCGAACTTCAGTATTTCAGCAGATGAAACTAAAGGGTGAACACTTTAATATTAGGTGCCTTTGCATTCTAATGGCACCATGTTTTCTTTAGTTTCCCACTGCGTGGCAGTTTAGTGCCTTTTTAATTTACTTTGCTTTGTTGAAGGGCTGAGGATGAAAAGTTACAAATCGGAGGTTTTTTCAGCCCAGTGAAATTTCTATCATAGACAAACAAGTGGGATTTTAAATTTATTTAGAGATTCACACTATTTCTGCTTTTAGAAAAACACTCGCAAGCAATTGGGTATGGCATGACTGCTCCGTGTAATGCATGCATGCAAGGTGTATATTGCAATAAATATTATATCTACAGCACTGTTTAGAGCAATAGATACACACATATAGTCAGGGTTAATGAACAATTATATTTATAATGCTTAATGTCCCATATGCATAGTTGTTCTAAATGTTAAAGACGTTATTTTTCAGTGCTTAATTCTGTGAAATTACAACATTTTCCCAGTGGTTCTCTCTCTCGTTTCTATTCCTCCTCTTCCTAGATCCTTGCAAACCCTGTCCTTTTCTATCATTTCCAGCACAACTTAACCAGCAGAATGGTTCCTCCGGACAATCTTTGACTACGTTTTTAAGCTTTCACTTGCAATTAACAAAAAATGATGGTTATTTCAAAAACCAAAACAAGGCAGGTTCGTGGCTAGAGCCAGCCACAGCAAGGTTGGGATCCAAATCGTCCCCCCACCTTATCTGGAAATCGTGTGCACTCCCCACCTGGAAAAACATTTTAAACGCTTTGAGAAAAGAAAAAGTGAAAAGCCCCTCTGCCCCCAAACCCCTTTATTGGTGGGACATTCCAGCTGGTGGCTTCCACTCCACAATTGGTCCTAACAAGCAACTTGCCCAGCCTTGGAACTTGTCAAAGGGAGCTACTGCCCCAAATAATATCCCCTCGTTTCCTCCGCTTCTTCTCTCTCGGTGCCATTAGAGCCCAGCACACCCCTACTCTCCATGCAACCTGCTCTGCCAGTGTGGGGAAGCCAATGATTTTTGGAAGGCTACACAGATGGGTCCATACCCTGGTGATTGGACTGAAAGGGGGTTGGCTGTTCCCTCCCAACTTTGTGTGTGTGTGTCCCCGCCTGGGACTGTGTTAGCCGAGCTCTTCTGATTGGCTGAGGGGTTGGTCCAAGCTCCCCTCTGCACTGAGAGGCAAGCTCGGTTGGGACCCACCTCTCTGGATGCTGGATCATATAAAAGGGGAGCCCAGGCGCTTGCCGAGTCAGTAGGAGGTTTCTGCTGGGGTCTGGACTGGATCTACATAGTCAGATCATCCCTGTATGACTGGACTCTAAACCAGAACAAAGGGGCCCAAAGAGTCTACATGTCTAATATTTAGACATGTTCAGCTTTGTGGATTCTCGGTTACTGCTGTTGATAGCAGCAACTGTACTACTCACCAAAGGCCAAGGAGAAGACGACGGTGAGTAACAACTTTCTTGCTCACTTTCTGTACAAGGTGTGCGGCTCTGCGTGGATGCATGCTCTGGTGAAACATCTTTGCTTAGGCACAGGCTGGTCCTCCTTGGGGGGAAAGTGAAATTGCACTTGAGAGCTGGAGGGATGCAGAGCTGGACTGGTCTGCAGAGAAAAGTCGGTGGAAGTTCAGGAGTGGGGTTGCCGGACGTGGTGCTTTGCATGCTTTGGATGGGGTGCAGTCGGCATTACTAGCTCGGGAACGGCAGGTACGAGGCCAGGTTAGGGAGACGGGGAGAAATGTTGTTGTCGTTTTTCAGGGGTTGTGCATTTTAAAATGGGGTGGGGAAAAGATCGTCTCCACCTTGACAGAGCATCTGGAACTGTGTGCGGCGGAGGGCGGGTCGGAAGGGGCTCCGGTGTGTTGCTCAAAAAGTGGGGGTGGACAAATCCAGTCGTGGCTGGTGTTTGTTCTCCCCGCACTGAAGTGCAGAAAACAGCCCCTTCCCCAAGCACGGAGAGGCAGCTGCTGTAAAGGGGACTGGGCGTGTTCGTATGTGCTGTGTCTCCTCTAAGCATGCCTCTGGCGGGCAGACGAGCTCTGAGATTCCTTGCCAAGTTCTGGGGTGGGGAGAGCAGCACAATCAGCCTCCGGGAGGGGTTCTGGAAAAGCCATTGTGAGCGTGGGCCGCGCCGGGAGCAGGGAGGGGGCCCGGGGCTGCAGGTTTGGGAGCTGCAAAAGCCATCAGGAACGAATTAGGAAAGGCTCCGATGATTCATAAGGAAAATGTTTCCAAGCCTGGGAAGCGCAGGAGTCTAGACATCACTTCACAGACAAACCCTTCGGATGCTCAGGACCTGGACTCATGTTTCTGCAGTGAAGTTTCACGGTGGGGGGAGGTCTCGTGGCGACCTCTGGCGGCCATCACCAGGCCTTGCTCCTGCAAAGCCCTGGGTGGGCTGCATCACCGCCCCCTGGGGCCCATTGGGAGCCCTGGGACTGGACAGTGCCCGCCAAAGGGGCAAGACCTCCGCCACCAAATGGGTTTGTGGAGCAGCCCCTCCACCTGCTTCCCGGCCCCATTCCAGGGCCCCTGGGCTTGGCCTGCCCCTACCGGCGGAGTGGCTGACTGCACCCTGGCACGCCACTGCCGGGCGGGTGTCAACACAGCGGTTTCCTGTTGCAAAACCGCTGGCTTCTAGGGACTCCGCCAGCAGCAGCATGTTTTGTTTAAAGTGTAAAGGAGACATGAGAAGCCGGGGACGACAGACCAGAAACAGCTGGCCTCCCAGCCGTGCTCCCGCCCCGGGGGCTTCCCACGCGAGGAGAGCTCTTCCCGCTTGCCTCCCGCTGCGGGGAACGGCGCCACATTTGACAAAACCCGCAACAATCACGTGCCCAGCAGCTCCCCCCTCCCCTTCTGCCCGCGCTCGGAGCTGTCACCACCAGCGAGCAACCTGACCGTGGCGTCTCCTCCATCTAATTCCAGCCGCCCCACCTGGCCTTGCATTCCACCCGCCCCAGCTCCGCTTCCCTCCCAAACCAGTGTCACCAGATCCCATTGCGCCAGAATGCACTCCACGCCCCCTCCCGGCCCTCCCCACCACCCCTTGGGTCTGGCCCTGCCTTCCTCCTCTTCCAGCCCTCTTCCCTCTCTGCCGTTTTATTTGGCTTGGCCTAGGCTCCGCGAGCTGGGGTTACAGTTGGATGTAACAATTGGCCGCAGGTTTTGTTTAAATTCCAAGGGCTCTGGAAATAGTTCTTGTGGTGTTGGCATGTTTCCTGTGGCAGGGAGCTGAGCTGATGAGAAGCAGATGAAGTTCCCGGAGAAGGGGGGGAGGCCGGTGGGACTGGAAGGGAAAGAAAACGCCCTTGGATAGAGAGGAGGCCTTAGGAGATACTGTCCTAGTGCCCGGATTGGGGGTCCTGGCCTGCAGCTTCAGGGCTGGGTCCCGAGTCAGCTCTTTGGCTCCTGACCTTCCCTCCTTCCCTCTAGTTCCATCTGGAAACTGCATACAGGACGGACTAACATACAGCGACAAAGATGTGTGGAAACCGGAACCCTGCCAGATCTGCGTGTGCGACAGCGGCAACATCTTGTGCGACGAGGTGATCTGCGAAGACACCTCGGACTGCCCCAACGCTGAGATCCCCTTCGGAGAATGCTGCCCCATCTGCCCCGACAGCCAGGGTACGCCCGGGGCATGCTCCGCCTCTCGGCCACGCGCACGCCAGCCACGCGGCCCCACGGGCCCTGGGCCACGCAGCCCAGCCACGCTGAGCGGGGAGGCCCGCAGCTTCCTCCTCGGGCCTACTGACGCCAAAGGCCCTAGCTCGGCTGGCCCTGCTCCTCCCCTGTGAGCCTGGGGCGTCTGCTCACGAGCCGTGTCCAAGGGGGCAGATTTGCTCTTGCCCGTGGGGGTGGGCGGTTCTCACCTCTCCTTCGCACGCGGCCTGAGACGGGCAGAGTGAGAGCACCTGAGCTTCCCTCCCCGGGGAGCAATGGGGCCTTTTGCTGGCACGTGGACCAGGGCAGCTCGGTTGGCTTGCCTGGCCAGCCTGCAGTCGGGTGGGGGGTTAGAGGAGCATGTGACTTGCCTTTTTTAAAGGACCCTTTTTCTGTCTTTTCCCCCACAGCCTCTCCTTCCTACCCAGAAACCACTGGAGTAGAGGTAAGGACAAGCCCTAGGCTCTCTACACAGCCCTATTCCCTGGTGTTTTCTGGGGGGTCTTTTCTCTCCCTGCTCAGCCTCTAAAGACCCTGTCTTGCTTCTCCCCCCAGGGACCCAGAGGAGACCCCGGCCCCAGAGGAGACAGGGTACGTATCTCCAGCCACGCTTTGGCCATTGGTCACTAGGGCTTGGTCAGGACCGGCGGGGGAGGCGGCGGAAAGATTTCCATGCACGTGACTTTCAAATTGTCCCGAAAACGTTGTGTCCACATTTCACAGCTTGAATCCAGCTATGGACGATTGTGACCCAGTCCAGTTACCCAGCCTGTGACATGCCTGGGGGTGTTCCTGAAGTACCAACCTCTGAATCCCCCTCTTCTCTTGCAGGGACCCCCCGGCCCACCTGGGAGAGACGGCATTCCCGGACAGCCTGGTCTTCCTGGACCCCCAGGCCCCCCAGGACCTCCAGGCCTTGGCGGAGTGAGTTAGCTTCCAGCCCCTCGGCCTGGCACGGGATGAACGCGGCTCAGCGTTCTCACCCCGGCTCTCCCTTCTCTCTCCTGCAGAACTTCGCACCTCAACTCTCTTACGGTTATGACGAGAAATCCGTTGGCGGCCTGTCCATGCCCGGCCCTATGGTGAGTACCCAGGGTCTCCCTCGGGGGCTGGCCTGTGGTCAGGACTGGAACAGGCGAAGGCAGGGAGCAGCTTGGCTCTAGAACGCACAAGGCCAGCTGCCCCAGAAGGCGGGGCGGGGGCGGGGGGCAGGAGGTATCTTCCTGTGGCCGGGGCGGGACCATGGCTGATATTTTCCTAGGCAGCTGTATCCTGGTTCCGCAGGCTCAGCCCAGGACACTTGAATTTCCCTTAGCACAGCCCGAGGGCCGGGCCTGCTCTCTGCCCCAGGATTCCCCGCAGCGGCAGACCGTTCTGAGGACGTGAGAACGGCCACGCTGGGTCAGGCCACAGGGCCCGTCCAGCCCCGTGTCCTGTCGCCCGGGGTGGCAGCTCTGTGGATGGGGAGCGCAAGGGCGAGGGGGGTAGGAGACAGCGAGAGGCGGCATGGTCCATGCCCCAGCCAGGTGGCGAGAGGGAGGGGGCCCCCGGGACCCAGGGTGGAGGGGCCAGGCCAGGACTCCACTGACTCCCCTCACCTGATTTATTTCTTCTCTCTCTTCTCCACTCCCAGGGTCCAGCTGGTCCCCGCGGTCTCCCCGGCCCTCCTGGTTCTCCCGTAAGTGCCTCACAGCTTCCTGCCCTTTGGGAAGGGGCTCCGCTGCTCCCGGAGATCTCCCAGCCGCGGGGCCGGGTTTGGCTCCTTCCTCCTCACGCCCTGGGGCAGGGTCGCGGCTGCTCCCTGCTCTGCAGCTGGCGGGGAGGGAATGGGACGGATGCCCCAGGAGCTGGGTGCGGCAGGCTCGTTCGCTCACCTGTTCTGTCCTCCTGCTCCTCTAGGGTCCTCAAGGTTTCCAAGGTCCTCCCGGCGAGCCTGGCGAGCCTGGCGCTTCTGTGAGTCCTGCTGCATCGTCTTCGCTCTTCCGCGTTCACGGGGGGCGCGGGGGGCTGCACCTGGAATCTCCCGGCCCCCGGCCAGGACCGTTCCTTGCACCGTCCTTCTCCGGCCATTTGGGGGCGGCCGGCGCCACGCCAGCCTGAGCCTGGCCGCAGAGACTTGGTCCGTGGGCTGGGATTTCGCTGGCCAGGCCCAGGCCTGGGGTGAGCTGCTAGCGGAGGGGTGGCGGGGAGGCCTGGTCTCAGAGTACTCACGCACCTTTCTTCTGCCTGCTGCAGGGTCCCATGGGTCCCCGCGGTCCTGCTGGCCCCCCTGGCAAGAACGGAGATGATGTAAGTGGCCCGAGAGCCCGTCCAGGGACGTTCTCCCCCCTCCCCGAGAGCCGGGCCTGCCAGCCGGTATCCACGGTGTGCTCAGCCCGGCGGCCTCCCGGGACTGAGGCTTTGGCTTCTGGGGGCCTGGCAAGCTGGCGAGAAGCAAGCGGGACCTTCCCGCAGCCGGGTGGCCTGCCTCCCGCTGACTGTCCGTCTCCTTTTCCTTCTGCCAGGGTGAAGCTGGAAAGCCCGGGCGTCCCGGCGAGCGTGGTGCTCCCGGCCCCCAGGTGAGATGTCCCTTCTGCCTGGCCCCCCGGGGCGCTTGGCTTGGGCGGTGTTGGCCCGTGGCCAGCCTCAGCGAGGTGACGTGGCTGGGAAAGCAAGGCCCCAGCTGGGCCGGGGGAGAGGGACCCTCCGAGCGCTGCCTGAGGGGCGTCGGCTGCTTCGCAGGATGGCCATCCGTGGGGCAAGGCAGCTGGGCCCTGCTGGTCACTCCCGATGGCGCGGAGCCGTGAGCACAGCGAGCCGTGGCCGTGGCCAGGCACAGCGTGGGGGCTGGGCTCGAGCGGGTGGCACCAGGGGCCTTGGCTCTGAATTGTTTCTCTCCCTTTGCCAGGGTGCACGTGGTCTGCCCGGAACTGCTGGCCTGCCAGGCATGAAGGGTCACAGAGTAAGTTGGTCCGTGGGTTAGTTACTGGAAAAGGGAAAGGCCCTGCGCCCCGCCCCTGAGCGCTGGAGATGCGGCTGTCTGAGCGCTCGCGCCCCCAGCGGGCCCCACCCTGCCCTCAGCCAGGCAACCCTGCAGGAGGGTCAGATGGCAAAGAGCATCTCCCCGCCCGCCGTGGGCCTCACCCCTCGGGGGAACTCCCCCTGCTCATGCCGCTCCTCTGGCAAACAGACGGGGCCTTGGGCCTGCTCCCGACCTAATCGCTGGCCCCCGCTGTTTCTGTTTCTCCTCCCTCCAGGGCTTCAGTGGTCTGGATGGTGCCAAGGGTGATACTGGTCCAGCTGGCCCCAAGGTAAGCTCCCTCTGCCCCGACACCTCCACCCTCCCTGGTCCCGTAAACGTGTCCCTGGCTCCTTGGGAACCGGCTGCTGACCCGGCTTCGTCTTCCTTCTAGGGTGAGCCTGGCAGCCCTGGCGAGAACGGCGCTCCCGGACAAATCGTGAGTAGAGCGCCCCTTGGGGCCACTTAGGGTGGGGTGTTGAGCCTGCGAGGGGGGGGCTGTGGGGAGGGGAGAGCTCTGGGTTTCCCGTGGACTGGAGAGCAAGAGGGGCAGATTTACCAGCGTGAAGCCCCACCCGGAGGGGAGCAGGGCAGGGGAGAGCCAGGACGCTGCAGACTCATTCCAGTCTCATCTCTCCTCCTTTCTAGGGGCCCCGTGGTCTGCCCGGCGAGAGAGGCCGCCCTGGTCCATCCGGCCCTGCTGTGAGTATGGGTGCTGTATCGCCGGGCTCTGGCGCGCCCCGCGTGGTACCCCCTGCGCCACAGCGTGGCACCCGCCTCGCCTCCCAGCTTCCCTGGCCCGCGCCAGCCTGTCCGTAACCAGGCCGTCTGCTCTCTTCCCGGCAGGGTGCTCGTGGTAACGACGGTGCTCCTGGCGCTGCTGGTCCTCCCGTGAGTATTTCCCTGCGCTGCCCTGAGGGGAGACGGCTCCGGCCCCGGCTACTGGGCTGCCCAGACGCTGGCCCCTGCCACATCACCCCTCCCGGGGCTTTGCTGGCGGAAGCCCCAGTGGTGGCACCAGCCAACCCCGCTGTGGCCCATGCCCAGGGGGGAGGCCTCCTCCCTCCGGCCTCTTCCTGCCCAGGGGCAAGCGTAGCCCCGGGCTCTGGCCACGGCGCCTAGTGACAAGAACCCGCCTGCCGGAGGCTGGCTACTCTCTAACTCGCTTGCCTCTCCACCTAGGGTCCAACTGGCCCCGCTGGCCCCCCTGGCTTCCCCGGAGCTGTCGGTGCTAAGGTAAGGGCAAGACCGGATGGCTGTGGTAGGAGCTTTCCCCGTGGCCGGCTCTGGTCCTAGTCTGGAACCGAAGGGTGCGTTGCAGTTCCCATTGGCTGTCCAGGTGTCTGGAGAGCTAGAGATGGGGCCCAGCCCCAGAACCCTCCAAAACAGGCCCATCCGTTGGGCCTAGCAAGCCCCCAAGCCCGGCTACGCCCTTGTG
Source organism: Pelodiscus sinensis (assembly GCF_052426305.1). Lineage (NCBI taxonomy): Eukaryota > Metazoa > Chordata > Testudines > Trionychidae > Pelodiscus > Pelodiscus sinensis. Next base: position 555,095 of record NC_143080.1, read on the forward strand.
GCATCTCGAGGCCGAGGTGTGGCCCCTGGAGAACCAGGCGAGCCGAGAGCAGGGCAGCCCCAGACCCCCCCGAAGGTTGGAGCAGCAGAGCTGTCTGTTCCACGCAGGGCCCCGTCAGGCCTGGGGGCGCGCGTGGGGGGGCTCCCAGCGCCACGGGGCTCACTGCTCTTTCTCTCCTCTCGTGCAACAGGGTGAAACCGGCCCTCAAGGTGGTCGTGGTGGGGAAGGCCCACAAGGTGCCCGTGGTGAACCTGGAGCCCCCGGCCCCGCTGGCGCTGCTGGTCCTGCTGTGAGTGGAGCCGCACGACCCGCACCGGCTCTTGGCCTCTCCCATTTGCCCAGTCGCCCCCGGCGATAACCCCTCTTCTCTTCTCTCTCCTAGGGCAACCCTGGGAGCGACGGACAACCTGGTGCCAAAGGTGCCACTGTGAGTAGCCAGCTCCCCCTCCAGGTGGGTCGGCTCACGGGAGACTGGTTCTCACGCTGCCTCACTGACCCTTCTGCCTCCTCTAGGGTGCTCCTGGCATTGCTGGCGCTCCCGGCTTCCCCGGTGCTCGTGGTCCCTCCGGCCCCCAGGGTCCCAGCGGTGCCCCCGGCCCCAAGGGTAACAACGTAAGTGTCCTTCCTGCTGCCCCTTTGCGTCAGGCTCAGCTCGGCCTTCGTCACCTCCAGGGCCAGGCAGGGATGCGCCGGGCTGGGAGGGAGCCCATGGCGTGTTGTGATTGATCTTTGCCCCTGGCACCCCAGCGCACTACACATCCCTCCCCCGCCCGGCTCCTCCATGGAGCCCTCTACAAGGGCCTTCTCCTCCGCCCTGGCCACCTGCCCGCCTTGGCGGCTGGAGACATCTGCCATCTCTGCCCACCCCCACCCCTCGTGCCAGCAATGTTCCCTCTGAGGTGTTCCACGAGTGTGCAGAATAAATGTGTGCACTGACGCATGTGCAGATGGGCACCACCAGTAGGCATCCCTGCTGCCGGCTGTGGGCGCTGCGGCCCTGGAATCTCTCATGGGCAGCCGCCCAAGCGCTCAGCTGACTGGGAACCCTGCCCCCCACCCTCCGCCCAAGGACGGGGATCTCTGACCTTGGGCACAGCCAGCCTGTCTCCAGAGTACCCTTTGCGGGGAGGAGCTTTGCGTCTGCCCTCCCCCTTGGAGCCGAAAGGGGCGGAGGGGGCAGCGTGGAGGGCAAGAGGCGCTCAGGCCTGGCTCACGCAAGGAGCCCGCTGACACTGACCGATTTCTCCCTCCTTCCTGCAGGGTGAACCTGGTGCTCCAGGCAACAAGGGAGATGCTGGCGCTAAGGGAGAACCTGTAAGTACCGGCCCTCCTGGGGCCTGCTGGCAGCCTTGCCCAGTCTGCTTTGCCAGCCACAAGCTGCCTCTGACCCCTCTGCCTCGCTTGCGCTCGCCAGGGTCCTGTTGGTGTCCAAGGCCCCCCTGGTCCATCCGGCGAAGAAGGCAAGCGAGGGTCCCGCGGAGAGCCCGGCCCCGCTGGTCTGCCCGGCCCTGCTGGCGAACGTGTAAGTAGCAGTCGCTCGTGCCCGTCGGCCTGGAGCTGAGTCCTGTTGCCTGTAGGACATGGAGGGGTCCCGGCCGATCTCCGCAGTGAGCCAAGGCCTCCTGCACCTTGGGATGGGAAACTCAGGCCTGGACCCCGGACCAAATTGGGACTGGCCTGAGACCCCCCAAATTCGAGACAGGCCCAGGCTGCGGGAGGTCGGACACCGACCCAGCCCCAACCCGCCCCATCAGCGAGGGCCTGTTCCTACCCACTGCCGGCCCTGGGACGGGGTGTTCTGGGGTGCCCCCTTTCCACTGCGATCCCTGGCTGCACGGGCTTCTGACCCACGGCTGTCTCTTGTGTCCCATCGCAGGGTGCCCCCGGAAGCCGCGGTTTCCCTGGCTCTGATGGCATTGCCGGTCCTAAGGTAGGTGCTGGCCTCCTGCTGGGCGAGAGAAGAGGCCCCAATGGCCGCACAAGGGGTCTGGAGCCCCCCCACCTGGGGAGCAGCTAGTGCATGTGGGAGGGGGAGTTACTGAGACTTTCTGGGATCTGGTCCAGCCCCAGCCGCTCCCCGATCCACCCTGCACCCTGGATTTGGGGGTGGGACGTAGCTTGTCTCCCCGTGGCACCTAGGCTGGGGTGGCCCTTTCACGAGGGCTGTTTTCCCCTTGGCACAGCCCTGGGACTTCCTTGCCACGAGACACACCCCGCAGGGCCAGCCCGGCAGTGCCCATCCAGCGCCCCGCGTGTTCCCCATCTGTCATGGGCCTCCGCAGCCTGTAACCGCTCTCCCCTCCCCCCCAGGGTCCCACTGGTGAACGTGGCTCCCCCGGCCCTGCTGGCCCCAAAGGATCCCCTGGTGAATCTGGACGTCCCGGAGAGCCTGGTCTGCCCGGTGCCAAGGTGAGAGTGCGGGTCCGAGCGGGATGGAGGGGCTGCCCCGGGATCCCGCCGAGCCCTGCTGCTGTATCTGCCATCTCCGCCCCCCCCCGTCCTGCCCCGGTGCCTGCGCTCTGCCGTGTCGCCGGCTCAGAGCGGCTTCCTCCACCCTCTTCTGTCCCTGCCCCCAGCCGGACGCCCGATGGCTCAGCCCAGCTCTTCTTGCTTTTCAGGGTCTGACTGGAAGCCCCGGTAGCCCAGGACCCGATGGCAAGACTGGCCCCACTGTAAGTCACGATTTCTCCACACGCCTCCTCCTCCTCCTCCCCCTTTGCTCCCTGCAGCCTCCCCTGAGCCGGCCCTTTGCTTCCTCCTCACTAGGGTCCCGCTGGCCAAGACGGTCGCCCCGGCCCCCCCGGCCCTCCCGGTGCCAGAGGTCAGGCTGGCGTGATGGGTTTCCCTGGACCTAAAGGTGCTGCTGTGAGTATACCCCTGCACCGGGCAACCCTGCCGCTGCTGGGTCAGCCCCCCAGCCCAGCGATAGGGGGGTGAGAAAATGGCCACCCCAGGACATCCCATCGCCCTGGGAGGGCGCTGGGGGTGGAGACAGGCTGCCCAGAGGAGACGGCAGCCCTGAGGCAAGACGGAGCTTGTGGGGGTTCACTAGAGCATCAGTAGAACGACGACAGGGTCAGCCGGGCCGGCTTCCCACCATGGTGCCTCTCAGGCCCTCCCGCGGCCGCCTGCGAGGGCCATGCAAGAGGCGGTCATCCCCGGAGCCCCCAGCCCCTTGTCCCGGGGCCCCCCGAGCACCTTCGCTGAAGCTGTTTCGTTCCCTTTCTCAGGGTGAGCCCGGCAAACCCGGTGAAAGAGGCACTCCCGGACCCGTCGGCGCTGTGGTGAGTATTTCTCTCGGTACCGATGTCTCCTAAGAGTCTGCTTCTCACAGCCAGGGCTGGGCCTGGCGTAGCTTTGCCGCCGGAGGCCGCTTTCCAGCAAGAAGAGAGAGAGCGAGACTCCACGACCACACTGCCATGGGCTTAGATAGGATTGGGCGTTCCAGAGACTGGGCCCATCTAGCTGTGCCGCAGGACTGAGGGGAACGTATCAAACGTTCTGCCCATGGGGGCTGGTTAATTGCGTATTCTCTGGATGTCTAAGGGAGGGTTCCCTCCTTTACTTCGCTTTCTCCTCCTTACTAGTATCTCAAAAAGACGGGGACTTTCCAGCCTGGAAAAGAGGAGACTAAGGCTGTGTCTAGACTGCATGCCTCTGTCGGCAGAGGCATGTAGATTAGACACATAGGCAAAGTCAAATGAAGCCGCGATTTAAATGATCGCGGCTTCATTTACATTTACATGGCTGTCGCGCCGAGCCGACAAACAGCTGATCAGCTGTTTGTCCGCTCAGCGCGCTAGTCTGGACACTCCCCTGCCGACATCAAAGCCCTTTGTCGGCAGCCCCGTTATTCCTCGTGGGATGAGGGTGTGACGTAGTGGGGGGACTTGCTGGGCGGTGGTGACCCCTGCTGTCTGGAGCAAGACCCAGCAGGGAAAACCTCACTATGCAAAGGTGATGCCAAACCTGTTGAACCAGATAAACCCCATGGAGAGGGACAAAGGAAGGGGGAATGCTGCCCTGGCTGGGGGGCAGGGCTGGAGGAGAGTTAGTTAGAGTGGCTGGCTGGGAGCATGGATGAGACAGCCTAGGGAAAGGGGCTGGAGTTTAGGGGCCCAGTCTCCCCCATCTCAAGGGGGCCTGAGGCATCCTAGCCCAGCTCTGTGACCAGATTACATCTGTGCTGTGCTGTATCCTGGAGAGGGAATAAACTTCCTCTATTCCACCGGCTGGGGCAGTCTGTTTGTGCCATTTCGGGGTGCAGGAGACGGGGGACCCCAACGCGCCGTCACAGAGGTTTACTGGGGCTGCCGACAAAGGGCTTTGATGTCGACAGGGGGAACGTCCAGACTAGCGCGCTGAGCGGACAAACAGCTGATCAGCTGTTTGTCGGCTCGGTGCGGCAGCCATGTAAATTTAAATGAAGCCACGATCATTTAAATTGCGGCTTCATTTGACTTTGCCAAAACAACAAATCTACATGCCTCTGACGACAAAGGCATGTAGTTTAGACGTACCCTAAGAGGGGGATAGGATAGAGGTCTCTGAAATCATGAATGGTGTAGCGAAAGGGAATAAGGGAAAGTTATTTACTTCTTCCCATAACACAGGAACTAGGGGCCACCCAATGAAATTAATAGGTAGCAGGATTAAAACAAACACAAGGACATATTTCTTTATACAATGCAGAGTCAACGTGTGGAACTCCTCGCCAGAGGATGTTGTGAAGACTAGGACTTTGACCGGGTTCAAAAAAGAGCTAGATAGATTCATGGCAGTTAGGTCCATCAATGGCTATCAGCAGGGCTCGCCGAGCCGGGGTGAGCCCCACTCACCAGCCGCACTGTCTGGCGATCTGCCATGCACAGATCGCCCGATCCCGGCTCTTCCGGGTTGTAATCTACTTGCCACGGGCGAGTAGATTCCATAGTTTGTCGAGCCCTGGCTATTAGCCAGGACGGGCAGGGATGGTGTCTCTAGCCTCTGTTTGTCAGAGGCTGGGAATGGGCCACAAGGGTAGGATTGCCTGTTCTGTTCACTCTGTCTGGGGGCACCTGGTTGGAAGACAAGCTAGTGGGCTAGATGGACCTTTGGTCTGACCCAGTGTGGCCATTCTTATGTTTTCATGTGGCAATGAGTTCCACAGGTTAACTACACAGCCTCTTCCCCCCCCCGCCCCCCCCCCCACACAACCCTCCATGAGGCCAGCTATTGTGGCCTCTCTGAGGTTTTCTGCTTTCGAGGCCCCTGGACTCCCCACCCCTCCCCTGATGCTCACACCCCATTCTCATCTGAGGCTCACTCAGTATCTGTGCCGAACTCTTTCTCACCCCTTCCTTCTTCTCTCCCCAGGGTGCTCCTGGTAAAGATGGTGAAGCTGGTGCCCAGGGACCTCCTGGCGCTGCTGTGAGTACGAACCCCTCTCGCCCCGGCCCCCTGCTCCAAACCCCGCTGGGTCCCGCCTCACACTCTCCCCTCCCTTGCAGGGCCCCGCTGGAGAGAGAGGCGAACAGGGACCTTCCGGTGCTCCTGGATTCCAGGTGAGGAAGGCCCCACCATGGGGCAGAAGAATCCCGGCGGGCCGATCCCGCTGTGTCCCTTTGCTTTCCCGCGCCGCCTTCTCCCAGGAAATCTCAACACTTGGGCTTTTCTCTTCCCCTCTGCCCAGGGTCTGCCCGGCCCCGCTGGACCCGCTGGTGAAAGTGGCAAGCCCGGTGAGCAGGTGAGTGCCAGGAGGAGAGTGACTCTGCTTAGCACGGAACGCCAAGGAGGGGTGCCTGCCCCACGGCGCTCGCGCCCTCCCCTCGTCCCCACGCTCCAACCCACCTGTGCCCTGTGTTGGGGGCTTCGCTCGGGCTCCCTCCTGAGAGCTCCTGCCCCTCCCCACCCCCGCCAAAGTCCTTCTCCCAGGCTGGGGACACGAAACTCCTCTGAGCACAAACCAGGCCACCAGCCTGCCGACAAGGCCCCGGCTCGCGGCTCCAGGCCTCCAACCTCTCCTGGAGCTGAGCCCCTCTAAACTGGGCCGTTGGATTCTGGAGCCTGTCGCGAAGAGCCAACGCCGGCGCAGCCTGGGTGCCCAGGGCCAGAGCGTGCGCCCGTCTCTCACCGGCACCCTCTGTGCAAGACTCCAGGGGGGCAAGGCGGAGGCAGCGAGGGGTTGGGGTGCAGCTGTCCCCTTCCCTGCTCCACCCCAGGCAGCTCTGGGACAGCGCTGGGGTGTCTCCAGGAGGCGTCCTGGCACCTCCCAGGCCTGGCCCCTCACTCTGCTTTCTGCTTCTCCCCCGGAACAGGGCGCCCCCGGAGACGCTGGTGCCCCCGGTCCTGCTGGTGCAAGAGTAAGTAGCCATCCACTCCCGCAGCAGGGAGCCATCTCCTGCCCCTCTGGTCCTCTCCCGGCTGCCCTCTGGATGGCACTGCCACCAGTCACCATTCTCTCTCCTCCCCCTAGGGCGAGCGAGGGTTCCCCGGCGAGCGTGGTGTCCAAGGTGCTCCCGGTCCACAGGGTCCACGTGGTTCTAATGGTGCTCCTGGGAACGACGGTGCTAAGGTACCTGCTTGCGTGTCGGGGAGGAGCCGAGCCAGGCGTCCGGGGGAGCAGGCTCTGACAGGCTGTGCAGTGGGATAGGGGCTCGGGGTCCAGCCAGGGGGGGCGCCGTCTTCCCCTCCTGCGCTAGCCCCGGTCCCACGGCCGCGGATGGCGGGAGGCTGCCGACCCTCCTCTCTCTGCCCAGAGCTGCCTGGCCTAGTGCTGAGAGCAGGCCAGGGTCGCGGCTCTGGGGAAGGCAGGCAGCCTGTGCTATGGGGCTGACTCGAACTCTGGCTCTTTTCCCCGCGGCTTTAGGGTGATGCTGGTGCTCCTGGCAGTCCTGGAAACCAAGGCCCACCCGGTCTGCAGGGTATGCCCGGTGAACGCGGTGCTGCGGGTCTGCCCGGCGCCAGGGGAGACAGAGTAAGTATGGGCCCCCGAAAGCCCCCGCACAGCGACCCTCGGCCTTCACCCCCCAGCTGCTGCCTGGAGACCCTGCCTGAGACTTGTGCTCAGCCCGTTCCGGCTCATTTCCCCTCTCGCAGCTCTCGCCCTGTGGCTTCTCTCCTCTCCGGCTCCTTCCCCGTCCCCTCCTGCCGCGCCTTTCCCCACCCCCGGCTCCAGCCCCCACCTCTGCTCCCTCTCACGAGTCCGGCTAGGCCGGGCCAGGCTGCTTCCGGGCCTGTCCACACTCGGCCGACAGTCGCTTTACACCACAGAACACACCCCCACCATGTGCACACCGAGGCCTGTCCGGGCCTGGCCACACTCAGCCAACAGTCGCTTTACACCACAGAACACACCCCCACCACGTGCACACCGAGGCCTGTCCGGGCCTGGCCACACTCGGCCAACAGTCGCTTTACACCACAGAACACACCCCCACCACGTGCACACCGAGGCCTGTCCACACTCGGCCAACAGTCGCTTTACACCACAGAACACACCCCCACCACGTGCACACCGAGGCCTGTCCGGGCCTGGCCATACTCGGCCAACAGTCGCTTTACACCACAGCACACACCCCCACCACGTGCACACCAAGGCCTGTCCAGGTCTGGTCACACTCGGCCGACAGTCGCTTTACACCACAGCACACACCCCCACCACGTGCACCCTGGGGCCTGGCCGTCTGTGTCTCTGGCCCCAGTTCTCGCCCAGCAAAGGGATGGGGTCTCTCTCCCTGGGGCTGGGGTAGGCCCTTGTAGCCAGCTGCTTGGAAGAGACCTCATCTTGGGGAGACGAGGTGGCGGCACTGTGAGGGCTACGCTGTCTCCTTCCACTGGGCGGGCGGGTGGGCGGCTAACGGTCTGCCTGGGAGCAGCGTCCGGAGCACGGCAGATACGTGGAGGGGGCAAGGATGGGGGGGGGGGATTCCATGGGGTAAGTCACAGCGAGGTGTGGAGGAGAAGGGGGACAAACAGAGACACATGCACAGGTGTGTTGTACATGGGAGTGCAAACCCACACACATACACACGTACATACAGACACATGTATACACACTCATGTGCATACACACACACTGGCGTGCTTACACGCACACGTACATACAGACACATGTATACACACGCACATGTGCATACACACACACTGGCATGCTTACACGCACACGTACATACAGACACATGTATACACTCTCATGTGCATACACACACACTGGCGTGCTTACACGCACACGTACATACAGACACATGTATACACACGCACATGTGCGTACACACAGACACACATCTGGGCCCCGTCCTTGCTCCCTAACCAGAAGGTCACCTCGCGGTGCCCTCTCCCCCCAGGGTGATGCTGGTCCCAAAGGTGCTGACGGAACTCCCGGCAAAGACGGCCCAAGAGGTCTGACTGGCCCCATCGGTCCCCCCGGCCCAGCGGGTGCTCCTGGTGACAAGGTAAGGCTCCCCCGCCCCCTCGCAAGGAGCAGTGACCCAGCTGGCCTCTCGCACCCGGAGCTGGCCCCGGGCATCCGTGCAAAGGCCCGTCCCGGTCGTGCCCAGCAGGCCTCGCCCCGAGAGGAAAGCCCCCGCCGACCATGTGATGCATCCCCCCAGGGATAGCTTGGGGGCTCCCTCTCCCCACGGGACCCCCGCGCTAGCCCGCCTCGGCCCGCGCCTGGAGAGCCCTTGTCTGCCCGGCCCAAGTCTTGACCTCGTCCCTCTTCTCTCCTTGGCAGGGTGAATCTGGTCCCTCCGGCCCCGCCGGTCCCACCGGCGCTCGTGGTGCTCCCGTAAGTACGGTTCCTCTCAGCCCTGGCCCCGCCCGACGCAGAGCTCAGCCCCTCCCTCGCCTCGCTGACCTGTCTCTCTCCCGCCCTTCTCTTCCAGGGAGATCGTGGTGAGCCCGGCCCCCCTGGTCCCGCTGGATTCGCTGGCCCCCCTGTAAGTAGGATCCTGGCTGGCCTCAGATGGGGGGCTGGTGTCCGTGGGGCAGGCTGGGGGCTACGGGAGGGAAGCAGTGCTACCCAGGAGATACTGGGGGGTGTCTGGGATCCTCCCTGCCCCGGGAGTCCCTGGCTTGGCCTGATCCGGCCTCGTCTCAGCCCCGGCTGTTCCGTGACGGACCCGTCTCCAGGAGCCCCGCGCATGGACACTGCCCCTCACCCTCCGCTCTGCTCTCCCCCAGGGTTCTGACGGCCAACCTGGTGCTAAAGGTGAAACTGGCGACTCTGGTGCTAAGGGCGATGCTGGTCCCCCAGGCCCTGCTGGACCTACTGGTGCTCCTGGCCCCTCTGTAAGTGACTCTCCCCTGCCCTGATCCCTCCCCTGCGGCCCACCTCCCGTTCCCGCCTCTGATGGGGGCTCCTTCCTCTCCTGCAGGGTGCTGTTGGTGCTCCTGGACCCAAAGGTGCTCGTGGTAGTGCTGGACCTCCTGTGAGTATCTCCTGCGGTGCTGGGGGTGCACTGAGCTGGTGCCTCCTTCCTGGGACTCTCGCGGGCCTGGGGAGCTCGTCACTCCCCTTTGCAGTCGGCTTCTCCCACAAACACGTGGCCGAATGTCGGTTCCCCCCAGCCCGCTCTGCAGCGTGGCCTGCGCCCCGGGCTGGCTCCTTGCCCCGTCGCGGGGAGGGGGCAGTGTGGGGCCCGGAAAGGGCCAAGTGCTCCAAACCCATCGAGCAGTTTGTCTCTGGGTCGAGAAACATTCAAATCGGACCCTCGTGCGGCCTCCCCTCCCCGAATGGCGCCATTTCGGAGCCCGTCCTGCTGCCACCTGCCCCAGTCGGTCGGGTGGGGTCCTGGGCATTCGGCTCCTCGCGGGGGGGCACTAGTCCCTGAGTGAGCCGAGGGCACCGCTGCCTGGGTATTGAGCCACTTCCCCTTTTGGGGGCCTTTAGCCCCCCCCCCCCAGGCTTCGAGAAGGTCTCTTTCCCGGGGCTCAGAGCGCTGGCTGCACCGTGCCCTGCGGGCAGATCGGGCAGCGTCTCGGGGCTGGTGGGATCTTCCGCCCTGCCCTGCCGACGAGCCTTTCAGCCGCTTCCTTAGCCGCAGGCTCCCAGCCCTCGTGCAGGGCCTGTCGTACGGTCTGGGGCCAGCGGCCGGGGCCTCATGCTTCTCTCCCCACCACGTGCAGGGTGCTACTGGATTCCCTGGTGCTGCTGGACGAGTCGGTCCCCCTGGCCCCTCTGTGAGTATCTGCTCCTTGGTCCCCTTGGGCACAGAGCCGGGCGGGGTGGGCCACTGGTGGGGGGTTTCCACAGGGCGATGGGTGCCCTCCAGAGCAGGCACCTGGGAGCTGGGGGGGTGGCACCTTGAGGAGCTGGAGGGAGGGGTGCCAAGGCCCTGCTGCAGCACTTGCATGGCGCGTCTGAAAGCCAGGCGGCTCCAGCGGGGCACCGGGCGGGGAACGTCCGTGGAGATGGTCCGGGAAGCCCGGCATTGCCTGCACCCCAGAAGCGGCTCTGTCTGCCCCATGCTGGGTCTGGAGCCTGTCCTTCTGTCCTCAGACAGCCCTTGGGCCGCACAGCCTGACCTCTCTGCTCTCTCCCAGGGAAACATCGGTCTCCCCGGCCCCCCAGGCCCCAGCGGAAAGGAAGGTAGCAAGGGACCCCGTGGTGAGACTGGCCCCGCTGGCCGCAGCGGCGAACCCGGCCCCGCCGGCCCCCCCGGACCTTCTGGTGAGAAGGGCTCTCCCGGTTCCGACGGTGCCCCTGTAAGTACCTGTCCAGTGCTACCCCAGGGCCCTGCCGGAGCGCGACGGGCGGCTTGCTAACCAGACTCTCCCCTCCAGGGCTCCCCTGGCACCCCAGGCCCACAGGGTATCGCTGGGCAGCGCGGTGTCGTCGGCCTGCCTGGACAGAGAGGCGAGAGAGGATTCCCTGGGCTCCCTGGCCCATCTGTGAGTACGAGGTCAAACCCTCCACGGGGCTGGTGGCTGCAACTCGCTGCCCCATCCCAAAGCAGCCAGGCAGGACGGGACCTGTCGGCCGAGGCTCAGCCCTCCTGGCACCCGGGCGGGTGGGGGAGACGGGCGCGGAGCTCTCCATGGGAGCGGCAGAGGCTGGACGCCTGCCCTGTGCCTGGGGGAGCCGCTCTGGCCAGGACCCGGGAGCGGAGGGGGAACTCGAGAGCTTAGCCTTGTTCTAGAGGAGGGTGCTGGCGCCGCCTTCTCCTGGGCCCCCAGAACTCCAGCCCCACTCCAGGCCTGGCGGAGCCGGACCCCGTTTGGGGCTGGGGGTGTCCTCGTTCAGCGGGGGCGGGAGGGGCCCGGCCTCTTTCCCGTCCGAGCAGGCTTGTCAGCCTCAGCCGCGCCTCTAACCCGGGCTGCTCTCGCTCCTCCCCAGGGCGAACCTGGCAAACAAGGTCCATCTGGCCCCTCTGGTGAGCGTGGTCCTCCTGGCCCCGTCGGGCCCCCCGGCTTGGCCGGCCCCCCTGGAGAAGCTGGACGTGAGGTGAGTGGCCCCTGGCTTGGCTAGTTAGGACTGTGCTTTGCCCAAGTGCCGGGAAGCGCTGAAAGCCGGGGTGCACAGGTCTCGGGGGTCCCGCAGCCCTGCTGGGAGTCACTAGAGGGCACCTGTCACCATCGTGGGCTCCGTGACCCACCTCAATCACCAGGACAGCACCAGAGCCAAGGAGAATTCAGCCTCCCCATGCCCCGGGCCAGCGCTCAGGTGCCCAGCCGCCTGCCCCATGGAAGGGCAGGACAGACCCTGGCCCTTGTCTCCTGCAGGGCCAGTGAGCAAGGGGCCCGAGATGGGGGAACAGCAGAGTGTCTGAGGGAGAAGGGGATGGGCCAGAGAAATGGAAGCCCCATGGGTCCCTTTCCCCTCCCCCATTCTCTGTGGGTCTCGACACCCCCCACCCCCCGTCTCTAGCTGCTGTCCCCGGCCTCCTGGCTCACCCTCTGACCAAGTCCTTGCTCGTGCCTAACACTGGCCTCTGCTTGTGCTCAGGGCTCTCCCGGTGCGGAAGGTGCCCCCGGCCGCGACGGAGCTGCTGGTCCCAAGGTGAGTAGGGCCCAAGGGCTGTGGCAGGAGGCGCACTGGGGTGGGAGAGGGACGCCCCTTAGGCGAACGTGAACTCTGAGTTTTGCTTCCCAACAGGGCGACCGTGGTGAGACTGGCCCAGCTGGTGCGCCTGGTGCTCCCGGTGCCCCTGGCGCCCCCGGCCCTGTTGGTCCCTCTGGCAAGAATGGAGATCGTGGAGAGACTGTAAGTGACGCTTCTTTGCATTCCCCTAAACATGCAACCCGCTCCCTGCCCTGCGGGGGGGACAGAACCCCCGAGTCCTGGCTGCGAGGGCACCGCCCCTTCCCGGAGCTGGGGAGAGAACCCGGGAACACAACTGGGAAGATAAAAAATAATCAGCCCAGTTATCAGGTCCGGCTCCAGCCTGCTCTAACCACTAGGTGATACTCCTTTTCAGAGTCAGGCCTGAGACTCAGGAGCCCGGACTCCCAGTCTGCCCTGCTGTAGCCAGTAGGATGCCCCCCCTGCCAGGCAGAGGAGTGAACACAGAGACCCGTTCAGCATCCGAGGATGCTCTAACCTTCGCCTTTCTCCCTCCTTCCCTAGGGCCCCGCTGGTCCCGCCGGCCCCGCTGGTCCTGCTGGTGCTCGTGGCCCTGCTGTAAGTTCCGGGTTCCACGCCTGTTTCTGGAGCTGAGAAAGCAGCCGGCTCGGCAAGAAGGCGGCTGAGCTGGGGCTAGGGTGGCGCTGGCCCCACCACTCAGCCAGTGACTCTGCTTCCTCTTCCAGGGCCCCCAAGGTGCCCGCGGCGACAAGGGTGAAACTGGAGAACATGGCGACAGAGGCATGAAGGGTCACAGAGGATTCTCTGGTCTCCAGGGTCCACCTGGCCCTCCCGTGAGTACGGCTGCCCCCCGCGGCCCCCCAGGGACAAGCCCTCCAGCCACTTCCCAGGGCGACGCGGAGCCCTCTTCCTCGCTGCCCCAGAGCATCCTGGGAGAATCCCAGGGCAGGCCATGAGATGAGGACCAGCCTCAGGCCTACCCCAGCGCCAGGCTGTCCTTAGACTTGCTGCGATTGCGGCTGGGAAGGGCGGGGGTCGGGCCTCAGCCCCCAGCGGCCCAGTGCTGCACCCTAGAGCCTCCAGCGTGGCCCCAAGGAGCAGCCTGGCTGGACCGTCTCTCGCACGCGGCGCCTCTGGCAGAACTGACATTTCCTTCCCTCTTCGGGGCAGGGCTCTCCTGGCGAGCAAGGTCCCTCTGGAGCTTCCGGTCCCGCCGGCCCACGGGTAAGTCCCCCGAGCCCGAACAAGGCAGACACCGGCAGCCTGAGGGAATTCGGGGCGGAGGGCTCGGAATGAAATAACCAGCCACTGTTCGCACCAGACCAACCCCACAGCTCCCCTCATCGTGTGCAGCTCAGGTCTTGCCTGACCCCGCGCTGGGCTGGCCCAGACCTCGCCGGGGGCAGAATACGGATCCTAGTGTAGTCGCCAGCGGGAGCCCTGGGCATGCAGAACATAGGCCTGCTGCGGCCAGGAGAGCTCCTCCGGCCCTGTGCTCGGCCACCTCCGAAGGGCTGTGCCTCGAGGAGAGGCCACGTCCGTGTGGGGCAGCCTGAGAGGTGGTGAGGGGAAGATGTGACGCTGGGTCGGGGCTCCCCCAAATCCTGCACCCCCGGAGCAGCAAGAACAGACCCCGCCAGCCAGAGACGAGAGGGGGGTTATTGCTCCTCCCGGCTACAGCCCAGCACAGACGGGACGTGGCTACAGGAGTCTGGGCCGGGATGCCTCAGATCCCTTGTGTTGGGGGGGTCCATCACCCCCTAGACCTCAGCGTAGGCTCACTCCCTCCTGTCTCCCCGCCAGCAACTGGTCTCCCCCTGGGAATCCCCCGTTAGCGCCTCAGGCTGAGCCCCGGGGTCTGGGTTAATCCACGTGTGGGTGAGTCAGTGGGAATCGCACAGCCCAGCGCAGGGGCCCCGGGTCACAGCACAGCTCTTCCCCCCCCGCTACGGCAGAGAAGGGAACACGCATTACCCCACGGAGAGGGAACCTCCTCAAGCCAGAGCCCTCCTGCAGGGACCCCACAGCCCAGAGGGAGAGACCCTTGTAAGTCCCCAGCACGGGCAAAGACAGAGTCCGGTTCTGTTCTCAGCTGGACCTGGGCAAATCCAGAACGATCCCTCCACTGCCCATCAGAGCGGCCAGGCAGGCTCCGAGCAAAGGTCCATCCGCCCGGTGTCCTGCCTGCCGGCAGCGGCCAAGGCCAGAGGGAGCGACCAGAGCAGGGAGTGATCCCTTCCCTGAAGCCCATTCCCAGCCCCTGGCATTAGTGGATCCAAGTGTCTCCGCCGTGGAGCGTGGGCCTTGGTTCCGTGGCCATGGTGCTCGATGCGCTCTGGGGGCGCTCAGAGCAGAGGCAGGAGAGCTGGGTGGGAGAGCCAGGCATGTCCATGGCGCTCACGCTGTGTTTGCCTTTCCCTTGCAGGGTCCCCCTGGCTCCGCCGGTTCCGCTGGCAAAGATGGTCTGAACGGTCTCCCCGGCCCCATTGGCCCACCAGGTCCACGTGGTCGCACTGGTGACGTTGGTCCCGCTGTACGTATCCCTCTGGGGCTCGGGCGGTTGGGGGCTGCTGGCCTCTAGGTGGGGAAGGCTCCCGGCCTTCAACTCATTCTGCTCTCCTCCTCCAACAGGGTCCCCCCGGACCTCCCGGACCCCCTGGTCCCCCCGGCGCACCCAGCGGCGGCTTTGACTTCAGCTTCATGCCCCAGCCCCCTCAGGAGAAGGCCCACACCGACAGCCGCTACTACAGAGCCGACGACGCCAACGTGATGCGCGACCGCGACCTGGAGGTGGACACCACCCTCAAGAGCTTGAGCATGCAGATCGAGAACATCCGCAGCCCCGAGGGCACCCGCAAGAACCCAGCCCGCACCTGCCGCGACCTGAAGATGTGCCACAGTGACTGGAAGAGCGGTGAGCTTCGCGGCCACTTCCTTCTCCTCTTGTTACCAGTGAATTCCTCCCTCCCTCCCCTACTGACGTCCTTCCTCCTGCCCCTCCGTCCCCCATTCACTCGCCCCTCTCCTCTCCCCGCCAGGCGAGTACTGGATTGACCCCAACCAAGGCTGCAACCTGGATGCCATCAAGGTCTACTGTCACATGGAGACCGGTGAGACCTGCGTCTACCCGACCCAGCCTAGCACTGCCCAGAAGAACTGGTACATCAGCAGGAACCCCAAGGAGAAGAAGCACGTCTGGTTCGGCGAGACAATGAGCGACGGCTTCCAGGTGAGCGGGGGGCCGGCGTGGCGGAAGTGGGGAGAAGGACCAGCTGGCTCCCCCTGACAGTCTCTCTCTCTTCCATGCAGTTTGAATATGGTGGTGAGGAATCCAACCCAGCTGACGTCGCCATCCAACTGACCTTCCTGCGCCTGATGTCCACCGAGGCCTCCCAGAACATCACCTACCACTGCAAGAACAGCGTGGCCTACATGGACCAGGAGACCGGCAACCTCAAGAAGGCTCTGCTGCTCCAGGGCTCCAACGAGATCGAAATCAGAGCAGAGGGCAACAGCCGCTTCACCTACGGAGTCACCGAGGATGGCTGCACGGTGAGTCTGCCACCCCTGGGGCGCCCGGCACAGGTGGTACCAGGAGCCGGGCAGAGCCTGCCCAAGTGCGTGAGGGCGCTCTAATGGCTAGAGGGTAGAGCGGGCGAAGGGGGGTTTCCAGCGGCAGGAGGCAGAGCAAAGCTGCGAACCAGTCTCCCCAGCCATGGACGCGGCTGGCAGAGTCCCTACAGTCTAGGCCAGTCCCCTTGGCTGGGACAGGCTTGTTAGAGGGTAGCTCAGGAAGGTGGTTGCTCTTGATCTCACCGCAAGAGCAACAGAACCTAGGAATCTGGTTTCCTGGGGCCCCTGCACCCTCTGAGAGCTGGGACGGGAGCCCAGGGGTCCACTTCCCCGTCCCCCCTGTCGGAATCACGGGGCAAGGCTGCCTCTGCCGTTAGAGCTGCTGGCTTGGAACCTCGGCCCCATCTGCCCCCTCATGGTCTCCTTTTCCCGGTCCCTCTCCGCAGAGTCACACCGGCACCTGGGGCAAGACAGTCATCGAATACAAGACAACGAAAACCTCCCGCCTGCCCGTCATTGACGTGGCCCCCATGGACGTTGGTGCGCCAGATCAGGAATTCGGAATCGACGTCGGCCCCGTCTGCTTCTTGTAAACCGGAGCTAAAACCTGCCCGGAAAGAAAACAAAAAACAGCCAAAAAGGAGAAAATTTCACATGGACTTGAATTCGTGTTTTTTTCTATCCATCATCTCTAAAACTATTTTTGTTTCCATTAAAAAAAAAAAGCATTAAACCAAAAAAATAAAAATAAATGACTTTTCAAAAAAATCCCAGACGTGGGTCCACTTGCTTGACATGGTTCTATTTCATTTCATTTTTTTTTTAAATCCCTGAAGACAGATTGGGGTTGGTTTGGTTATTTTTTTAACGTGATATCTCGGGACCACAACTTGCACAATCCAACCAAAAATACCATCCAAAACCGACCCTACCAAAACACCCAAATCACAACCTGCTTTGAAAATTTTGCAGCAAGAATGGTTTAGAACCTGCTCCCCCTGCTCCTACTCCTCTTCCACCAGTGCAAAAATCTCTTTTTATAACCTGGAGTTGGAAAAAACACCAAAACTAACTGCCAGCTGACCTCTCCCTGCTGGTGTCTTTACTAAATGTATTTTCTATACCGCTGCAAGGAAGGCACTTACAATGGTGTGTAATGAACCTTTTTTCCTTTCATTTGTTCAGGTGGCAAAAGAAATAAATAGGAGAAAAACTTCAAATCCAGGTGTTGTAATTGTTTTCCTAAGCAGAGCCTGGCAGAGTGGAAAACAGCCGAGATTGTCGCTTGGTGTGCTGCCTTTTAAACAGAAAGAGCTGTTAGCAGGACAGCTGGGAGAAACAATCCACTGAGACAAAAATCCAGTGTTTTGTCAGTGAACGATGAAGGGAAAATGAAGGACTCACAAGCATTCCCAATGCAGAAAATGTCGTGTTAAACCTGTGTATTACTGTTGTATGGAAGGTTACCTCTCACTGTGTTTTCCAAGTAGTTGTTTAGCTTGCTTTGAGGTTTTGAATGACACCAGATTGTGGAGAGGGGGCATGGAGTCCAGGGTTAGATCAACGGTGCTAACTTTGTCTTTTTTTTCTTTTCGTTGGCTATGTTAATGGTTTTCGGTTCTAGGTCCCTTTTCTTTGTTTGGTGGTTTAAAGCTGCACGATCCAACTCATGGAGAGGCTGCGATAGGGACCAATTGGTGCTATAGATCTAGGACTGTTGTTTTAAGGAAAGAAACTCAGTTCTTTTGCTGCCCAGGGTCAACTTGTGAATTTTCTGATGGTGCTATTTAAAAAAAAAAAAAAGAAACAACCCCCTCTAAAAGCAGGGCGGGAACCAATGCAAACAGATCCAAGTAGCCTTGAAAGGGAAGGAGAGCGCCAGCCTCTTTCCGGTTAAGCAGGTGGATTCCGTTTCTGCTTTCCTGACTCAACCCTTCGCTTTTCCCATCCCTCTGTCCTCCTTCAGCCTGCTGCCTTCTCTCTCCTCCGCACACACTCTGGTCCCGCCACCGCCGCTGGGCTGTTTTCTCTCGCCTTCCCTTCCCTCTCGCCCGCTCCTCCTCTGTGCTTCTCTGCAAGGGTCCCCAGCAGCCCCGCGCAAAGCCCCGTCCTGCAGGGCGCAGGTGTGCTAGGGAGGCGCCACCGAGGATTCTGTACCTGTTGTGTGTCTGTATGATAATTTGAGATGTTTTTAATTATTTTGACTGCTGAAATAAAGCATGTGAAATGATCCAAACAAACCTGTGATGCTCTGGACTCTTCTCTCTCGCATGGCTCAGGGCAGCCAGGCCTGGGGCGGGCGGGCGGCGGGCGGGCGGGCGGTGCCCCACAGGCGGGGCCGACAGGAACAAGGCAGGTGGCCGCGGTCCCCAGCTCTGTCCCTCTGCTCCACTTCCCTCTGTCTGTCCTTTCCGCTTTCCCGCCTCCTGCCAGCTAGGGACGCAGGCACTGGAACCCGGCCCAGGGCAGCCCAGGGGCCCGTGGCTCATGGCAGCGGGTTAGAGGCAAGTGCAGGGAGCCCCACAGGAGTGGGGGGGGGCTTCCACTCCTTCCCCTTCTTCACACCCCCGTCCCTCCTGCTGCCTTTCTCCCTTTCCCAACCAGCAGCCACAGGACTTGCATTCCCTACAGGTACCAGCCTATGGCAGCGGGGGCCTGGCCAGGTCTTTGAATAGCTCCCGGCCGGCGCTCGCCGCAGCTCAGCCAGCTCCTGCCGGGGCCGCGCACCTGGGCACGCCCGCTTCCTGTCGCCTCGGGGCCCAACCAACGCTTTCCCACCCCGGCCTCTGCCCGGATCCCCCCCAGTTCCTTTCTCCTGGCTCCGTCTTCCCTTCTCACCCTGCCTGTGCCAGCTCCGTCAGCTCCCGGCACTCCCGGGGCAGCCGGTTTTCTTTCCTTAGTGCTTGGCGGGAAGGTCCTCGCGGTGCCCAGCGCCCCCCGAGCGGCTGCTCCATGCGCCACGCCCGGGGACAGATCTCCCCTCCCAAGAGCGGTTTGTCCGGGGGCCCGAAGCGGGGCCGCCGTGGGGTGAGCTGTGCCCTTGCCGGGGGTCCAGGGGCCGCGGGGGGCGATGCCGGGTGAGAGAGGCTGGAGAGGAGGCTAACGAGCCCCTGGGAAAGCCGGGAGCCCTGCCGGGCCGTGCTCAGAGGTTAGTGCCCCCGTGGGGCGGAACACGATGAAAGGGACCCGCAGAGGGAGGAGGGCACATGGGGCAGGCGAGACATGTGGGCTCTTGTAAAGGAGCGTGATGCAGGGCAGGGGCTAGTCTGGGGGCAGCATAGCCTTGGCCCTGCCTGCCCCCAAGCTGAGATGCCGGGGGGGCCTCTGGGCACCGGCCTCCCTTGGTCTGGTGGCCAAGTGGGCACTGAAGCAGATGGGGCCCCGGCTCCCTGGGAGGCCAGGGCGGGCACTAGCGGCCTGACACCTGCTGGGGTGGGTAGCGCTGAGCAGGGGCACGTGTCTCTCCAGGACCCGAGTCCGGGGCTGCCGTGCTGCTGTTGGGGAAACCCGGCCCGGCACCGGTTTCTTGTGGATACCAGCAGCCCCTGAACCCCAAACCGGAGGCCGCCTGGAGTGGCTGCCACATCAGTCCAAGCCAGTCCCTGCACCCTGCCTGACTTCCCTGGACCATCCTGCTGGCTCGTGCCCCTCCTTTGGGCCCGCCAGGCCCAGGGCCCCGTGTGCCGCCTGAGCCAGGGAGGCCTCAAGGACACAGATTGTATCAGTCTGGGGAACCCGCCATCGGCTGGTGCCCGCTCCCCCAGCTACTAACGGGCACAGACCGGGCCCCACAGGCCCCCGGACGTGCTGGTGCAGAGCTCAGGAGAGGCAGGTGTTCCGGGTGCTGCTGCTGGGTGGCTCTGGGGAGATGGGTGCGATACTGGGGCTTAGTCCTGGGTGCTGGGGCCTCCCTCGCTGTGCGCACTTCACGGGCGGCTCCTGTGCGCTCCCCAGGGCCCTGGCGCCTTGTGGGACCCGGGCTCAAACTCTCCCTGCGGGCACCTCCTGGGTGTGACCTGCTCCCGTTCCTCCTTGCCAAGGGACAGCTGCCTGGAAACCAGCTCTCTGCTCCTGCCTCTTTCCTGCGGTAGGCCCCCAGGCTACAAGCAGCCGGTCTGCCCAGAGGCCAGCCCCACCCGCCAGGCCCCACAACATGGGCCAGACTCCCTTCTGCAACACATGGGCCAGAGACACAGAATTACCAGCCCGGGTCCTTCCACAGCCTACCCCGCTCATAGCGCACACTGCACCAAACTGCAGTGCTCACTCTCGCACCCCCCCACAGTGCACAGGCACACCCGGAGTCACACTCACACCCCCCCACAGTGCACAGGCACACCCGGAGTCACACTCGCACCCCCCACAGTGCACAGGCACACCCGGAGTCACACTCGCACCCCCCACAGTGCACAGGCACACCCGGAGTCACACTCGCACCCCCCCACAGTGCACAGGCACACCCGGAGTCACACTCGCACCCCCCACAGTGCACAGGCACACCCGGAGTCACACTCACACCCCCCCACAGTGCACAGGCACACCCGGAGTCACACTCGCACCCCCCACAGTGCACAGGCACACCCGGAGTCACACACACACCCTGCAGTGCACAGGTACACCCGGAGTCACACTCGCACCCCCCCACAGTGCACAGGCACACCCGGAGTCACACTCACACCCTGCAGTGCGCAGGTACACCTGGAGTCACACTCGCAACCCCGCAGTGCACAGGTACACCCGGAGTCACACTTGCACACCCGGAGTCACATTCGCACCCCTGTATAGTGCACAGGTACACCCAGAGTCACACTCGCACCCCGCAGTGCACAGGCACACCCGGAATCACATTTGCACCCCTGTATAGTGCACAGGTACACCCAGAGTCACACTCACACCCCGCAGTGCACAGGTACACCCAGAGTCACACTCGCACCCCGCAGTGCACAGGCACACCCGGAGTCACACTCACACCCCACAGTGCACAGGCACACCCGGAGTCACACACACACCCCGCAGTGCACAGGTACACCTGGAGTCACACTTGCACACCCGGAGTCACATTCTCACCCCTGTATAGTGCACAGGTACACCCAGAGTCACACTCACACCCCGCAGTGCACAGGTACACCTGGAGTCACACTTGCACACCCGGAGTCACATTCGCACCCGTTTAGCGCACAGGTACACCCAGAGTCACACACACACCCCGCAGTGCACAGGCACACCCGGAATCACATTCGCACCCCTGTATAGCGCACAGGTACACCCAGAGTCACACTCACACCCCGCAGTGCACAGGCACACCCGGAATCACATTCGCACCCCTGTATAGCGCACAGGTACACCCAGAGTCACACTCACCCCGCAGTGCACAGGCACACCCGGAGGGGCACAGACATGCAGGCAGACCTTACCCCTCACACGTGCACAGCCCGCCCCCCTCCCCGGCTGAGCTCTGCCCAGGCCCCAAGTCCCCCCTTACAATGAGGCCATTGTACCCGGCTGGCCCCATGCCGCCCACTCGGTGACATCACAGGCTGCTCAGAAAACCCCGGCACTCGCCACAGGCTCCCCCAGGAGTGTCCTGGCGCCCGCCCGCAGCACATCGCGGTGCGGGAAGGAGCCGCGCGCTGCCCCTTGCGCTCCGCGCTGCCCCGGCCCGGCCCGGCCGCGCAGCCGGGGGCAGGACTGAGCGGAGGAGGAGCCCCGTGGCCCGAGGGTTTGTGGAAAGCTCGGCGGGTCGGTGGGCTCGGGCCCACGGGCAGCGGCAGGAGCTTCTGCTACGCCCACGTCCCGCGGGTTCCTCTCCACTTCCTCCCTCCTGCCCACGCTGTATCGCGCGTGTGCGTGCACGAGTGGGTGAGTGTGCATGCGTGTGCGTGCACGGGTGGGTGAGTACGTGTGCACGAGTGGGTGAGTACGTGTGCACGGGTGGGTGAGTGTGCATGCGTGTGCGTGCACGGGTGGGTGAGTACGTGTGCACGGGTGGGTGAGTGTGCATGCGTGTGCGCCCACGTGCACGTGTTTCTCTTTCCCCGCTCTCTCTTGTAGTCCCTTTGGAAAGCCTCGCCCCGGGAGCCAGGCGGCGGACGCAGCGGGCGGGGTCCGCCTGGCTGCGGGGCAATGGGCCGCGACGGGGCTGCTCCGGGCCCGGCGCTCCGGCTGGAGAGCTTTGCGGAGCCTAATCCGGGGGGGTCCGCCCGCGGCCCCTCCCCGCGCTGAGGAACCGGCCCGCGCCCGCGCAGCCCCGGCTCTGCCACTGCGGGAAGCGCTCCGGGAGCTGCCGGCGGGGTCTGTGCCCGGCGGCGGCCCGAGGGGAGGACGCGAGGCCCCGGGTAGGGGCTGAGAAAGGGCCGAGGAGCCCGCAGGGCGGGTGAGAAAATGGAGACACCCCCCCCGTGAACGGGGGGAGCCCGCATGGGGGGCTGTCTTGTGAAGGGGGGCGCCTCTGAGTCTGAGTCTGGGGGTGCGTGGCTGTGAGTATGAGGTGTGGGGGGGTGCGGCATGTGTGGTTGTGAGTCTGGTGTGCATGGTTGTGAGTGCGAGTCTGGGGTGTGCGTGGTTGTGATTGTGTGTGTGAGAGGTGCAGCCTCTGGGTTCCTGAACAGGGGAAGAGGTGCCTGTGTGGGGGTGGTTGTGTACATGCGGGTGAATGGGGGGGGTTGCCTTGTTTGAATAGGAGTGTGGTTGTGAGTCTGGTGTGTGTGGTTGAGTCTGAGAGTGTGGTGTGCGTGGTTGTGTGTGTGTGCGTGAGGTGCAGCCTCCGGGTTCCTGAACAGGGGAAGGTGCCTGTGTGGGGGTGGTTGTGTACATGCGGGTGAATGGGGGGGGGTTGCCTTGTTTGAATAGGAGTGTGGTTGTGAGTCTGGTGTGTGTGGTTGAGTCTGAGAGTGTGGTGTGCGTGGTTGTGTGTGTGTGCGTGAGGTGTAGCCTCCGGGTTCCTGAACAGGGGAAGGTGCCTGTGTGGGGGTGGTTGTGTACATGTGGGTGAATGGGGGGCTTGCCTTGTTTGAATAGGAGTGTGGTTGTGAGTCTGGTGTGTGTGGTTGAGTCTGAGAGTGTGGTGTGCGTGGTTGTGTGTGTGTGCGTGAGGTGTAGCCTCCGGGTTCCTGAACAGGGGGAGGTGCCTGTGTGGGGGTGGTTGTGTACATGCGGGTGAATGGGGGGGGTTGCCTTGTTTGAATAGGAGTGTGGTTGTGAGTCTGGTGTGTGTGGTTGAGTCTGAGGGTGTGGTGTGCGTGGTTGTGAGTGTGTGCGCGTGAGGTGCAGCCTCCGGGTTCCTGAACAGGGGAAGGTGCCTGTGTGGGGGTGGTTGTGTACATGCGGGTGAATGGGGGGGGGTTGCCTTGTTTGGATAGGGGCGTGCTTGTGAGTCTGTGCTGTTGCGGGGGCAGGTTGGTGGAGGTGTGTGGCTGGCTGGGAACCTGGATCTTGTGAGGTGTGTGTGCGGAGGGACTGGGGGCCTGCAGTCGCATGGAGGGTGCCATGGGCCCTTTAAGAAGGGAGACACTCCGGAGCCTGTGACGGGTGTTGAGCCCTAGTTAGGCGTAAGGGAGACCATCTGGGCCCTGGGAGGCTGGCGACTTGGCAGGAGTTGCAGGGGAGCCTGTCCTAAGCTGAGCTCAGAGGAGAGCGGGACCAAACCCGGGGGGGCTGGATTGTGTATTGTGAGCCGGGCGCTTGGGCAGCATCTCCGGAGGTCCCAATGCCGCCCCGCTGGGCTTTGTGTCTCTAGGTGGTGCACATGCCTCAGTGCACCTCAAATGTATTCTGCCTGTGAGTGGAAAAAATCCGCACGTGGCTGGAGAAGAGCAGCGGGGACGTTGCTGGGGCCCGAGGGGCAGAAGGAAGGGGCAGGGCCGAGCAGCGAAGGGGGAAGATCCAGCTCAGTCCGGAGAAGCAGAGCCCAGCAACTGCAGGGACGTGCCCTGGACAAGGGTCGGACTCACTGGCAGGGAACTCTGCGGAGAGGCGCCCTGCAGGCAGCTGCCTTGATGGGCTGTAACTACTGCTCAGGTGAGGGAGGCCTGGAGAGCAGGGTCCAGGGTCAGAGGGAGGGAACAGGGACCCTCTCCAGGGGCGAGTGTGAGGGGCAGGGAACTGCTGCCCCTTCGTCCGGTCCCTGTGGAAGCTGGAGAAGGGTTTTGTTACAAGGATTTCGGGGAACTGCTGAACGGCTGCATGGGAGTTGATGGGGGGGGGGTGCTGGGCTCCTTGCGTGGGTGGAGTGACGGGAACAGGCAAGGCACATCTGTAGTGCCGCAGACCGGTCCCTGTATCGGGGAGTTACGCGTCCGTGGAATAAGGCGGCTGTGATGGGCTCTGAAATTGCATTTACATTGACAGAAGCTAGGAGGAGGTGGCCTGTGGACCCGTGTTCTTGTGCGTGGCTGTCAGGCTGTGGACGTGGTTGTGAGTCTGTTTCTTGCCCTGAGTCTGAGAGTCTGTCTCTCTCCAAGGCCGGTTGAGAGTTTGTTTCCATGTGTGCTTGCGTGTCTGTGACGGGGGGAGATTCGTTGTGTTGGGATTCTTGTGGGACTTGGTCTTTGCGTGTGGGAAGCTGGTTGTGAGTCCGGGCTCCTGGGTGTGATGGGGCTCTTGTGTGACTTTGTGCCGTGAAGAGGCAGGCCAGCGCCTGGGGTCTGGAGACCCCCTTTGCTCGGTGATTCCTTTCTCCTCATGCTCCCGCCAGTGCAGCACAAAGCGGCTGCTGAATACAACACCAAAGGAAGCGCTGGGCGAGGGCGCACGATTCGGGTGGGGTGTGAAGGGCCAGCCGGGCGTTTCCCTATTCCGGGCCCTGGGATCGCCGGGATGAACAGGATGGGGATGACACGGGAATAGGTTGGAAAAGGGGGGAGAGAGGGACTTGCATAGAAAGCAGACGTGCAGCTGGGCTTTTCCCGAAATCCCAACCATCGGACGAGCTCCCCCTTCAGGCCGGCTCGCTGGGCCTGGGACCGCACAGAGCTGTTAAATCTTCCCCTGGAATCGTTTTTCCCTTCAGAAATGCTGCTTGGGTGAGATCAAACATCCTGTAGCTTTTTGACAGTTTTGTTGCGGAGGTGGGGGGAGGGGACAGTTTGCAAAGCTCGCGGACAATAGTTTAGCATTTTACAAAACCGGGGGACGTCACATCAGTCACTGAATCCGTGACGTATGAGGGATTTGATGGGCCAGGGTTTTGCAAAATGCTAAAAACAAATTGTACAAAGAAGTTTAAAATGAAACCAAGGCTGAAAATCAACACAGAAGCCACCGCTACAACGGACGCACGGCAAACAGGGTTTCAAGAAATTTTGTTTCCTAGAAATTTGAGGGTTTGTTCCAATTAGGAATTAATTCCCCCCCTCAGCCCCCCCAAAAATTATGGAAAATCCCAGGAAATAGAAATTCTGCCAGCTCTCCTGCTGAACAAGCGGAACCAGGGACCAAGGCTGATTACACCAATCTGTAACCCTGCCCTTTGCCTAGGACTACAGAAGTGCAAACTGCCCACTTCACCTGGAGTGCCTTTTGCAGGGCCAGCATGTGTTAACTCCGCCCAAACACACTGCTTCAGTTCTTGTCTAGCAGTGCACTGCCTGTAGCTGGGGAGCTTCCCAGCTTATCTCTCGCCATCAGAAGTGTGGCCTCCCTGGCCTGTCTCTAGCAACCCGGGACTCTCTTGGCTACAACAGCACTGCCACGCGCTCGCCAGCACGGGTTGAACTGTTAGTACTGCTCCGGCGGGATTTTCACGAGCCACTTAGCATGGGGGGGCGGGTTTCCCGCAGTCCCATGAAGTTTTACCGCCCCGGTTCCAATGTTCCGTGCTGTTGTTTATCCTAACTTACCCCCCAATGCCTTGCAAGAGCCCAGTGGGAGGGTTGGTGATGCTGCCGGACAATATTGCCCGCGTGGTCCGGCACCGGTCGGGATGAGAGCGGTTCACTGCGTCTCCAGAAAGTTCGCTTCCCGATCGCAGGGCGTCTCTTCCCTTCGGCGAGACAGGGTCCCAGGAATCTTGGCTCGTGTGTAGGTTAGAGAGGGGTGGGCAGTAATTTTTGACGGGGGATCACTCCAAGAATTTGGTAAGCAGTGAAGGGCGGCACTCTTCCATGACACTGATGGAGGAGGGGTGGGGTCTGGGATGGAGGGTGGGTGCAGAAAGCAGTTTGGGGCAGGGACTTGGGGTACAGGAAGGGGTGTGGGATCTGGGAGGGAGACTGGGTGCCGGAGGGAGTTGTGTCTTAGGGCAGGAGACTGGGTTGCAGGGTCCAGGAGAGGGGAAGGGTACAGGAAAGGATTCTGATGTGGAGGGGGTGCAAAGCCTGGGAGGGAGTCGTGACCTGGGGCAGGAGAGCAGGAGGGGGTGCAGGGATTCGGGTTGTGACAAGGGGTAGGAGACGGGGTGCAGGATCCGGGAGGGGGTTGTGAGGCAGTGCAGGGTCTGGGAGGGGACATGGGGGAGGGGGCAGAGGGTTGGGGGAGGAAGAAGCTGGGTCCAGGCTTTGGCAGGAGGGTGCTTACCGGGGCAGCGCCCGGCCAGAGCCCAGCAGGTTCCTCAGCCAGGGCCCCTGGGCCTTGTGCGGCTCTGAACACTGCAAACCCAGAGGAGGGAGGGAACTTCCCCCACACTCCAACACCCCCCCCCCCCCGCATCCCACACTTGAGTTTCTTACCGACGCTCTCGGGGGAGCCGGGTGGGGGCGGGGGTGATAGCAGAAACGGAAGGTACTTTCCCCTCGGGGCTCTTCAGGCCCTTGGCCGGCTGCGTGCTGCAGAGAGCAGTGGGGTTCCCCCGGCCGGCCGGGGCAGTCCCCATGTCCCCAGCTGCCCTCGTGCCCTAGGGGTGTGAGACGGCAAGTGCCTGGCGCACTCTGGCTTGGGCAACGTGGCCCCCAGAGCTGCTGTTCTGACGGGGCCCTGACAGGCTGCAGCCGACACCTGACCCCTGGGAGCAGCAGGCCAAGTTTCAGCATCAAAGCGGGTTTTAATTCATTGTTGCGGCTTCGTCCTTCCCCACCTCTCTCCTGCTTGAGCCCCCCCCCCCCAGCTCTCTGTCCCGCCTGTCGCTCTGTTTCACAGAGGGGAAAACCAAGTGTCGGGTCTCCCGACCAACAGAAGACTCCTTGGCTGTTTGCAGTGACTCCCCTGGACGCCCCACGCCGGTCGTTACCTGGGGGAAGGGAGGAAAAGCTCCTTAATAACAATCCTGCTTTGCTGCTGACTAGCTCTCCCCTCGGAGACCTCGGCGTGGGTAACATATTACCACCCAGGCCCGGGTCTCAACTCGCAGCCCTGTGCACTAGTCACTAGGCCCCCCTGCCTGCAGTTCCAGGGATCCACACGGATCCCCTAGGAGGCAGGAGAAAGGAGAACAAATCAATTTCCCCCACCCAACCCCCCTTGCTGGCTGCCCCAGCAGGCCAGCCGAGGACTCCTGGATCCCCGAGGTTGACCTGCCTTCTTGGCCCTGCAAGGGGCCAGTCCTCTGTCCCCCCGCCCCGGTGTGCTGACGAGGCAGTGTAGCCGCAGCCCCAGGTCTGTTGGGCCATCCACGGGGCTCATGCACCTGTTTGAAAGGCAGGGCTGGGGGGCCCCGCGCAGCCCTTTCACTGCCCCACAGCCTCCTTGCTGGTGCCAGGGCCACAGAGCAATGGCAGGTCACTGCCTGGGGGGGCAAGTAACCCTGGAAGGCGAGGAACCAGCTGCCCCCGGTCACGGCTCTGCCCCCCACCCGCCAATCAAACCCGCTTTGTGGGAACACTCACTGCTGGGCGAGGATGAGCGGGACGTGGGCGCTGTCGTGCCGGCCCGGCAGTGGGGAGACCCTCTCGCCCGTGCGCACGTTGAACATGGGCAGGGTGGAGAGGGGGCGGGGCACGTCCCGGCTGCTGGCCATGTGCCTCAGCTCCTCTGTGTTACTGTGGATCGTGTTGTGATGCACCATCTGGATACTGACAACGGGGGAGAGCAGAGAGGACACCCTTAGTCTGGTGCTGGGGTGAGGGGAGGGGAAGAATGGGGAATAGTCATTGATTTCTGGGGGGGGGGGAGTCTTGGAAACCCAGCCCTGCACCCCACTGTGCTAGGTGCGGTATAATATTTATTAGGTGTATTACGGTAGCACCTAGGCACCTGTCAGGTGCAGACCCCACTGTGCTAGGTGCGGTATAATATTTATTAGGTGTATTACGGTAGCACCTAGGCGCCTGTCAGGTGCAGACCCCACTGTGCTAGGTGCGGTATAATATTTATTAGGTGTATTACGGTAGCACCTAGGAGCCTGTCAGGTGCAGACCCCACTGTGCTAGGTGCGGTATAATATTTATTAGGTGTATTACGGTAGCACCTAGGAGCCTGTCAGGTGCAGACCCCACTGTGCTAGGTGCGGTATAATATTTATTAGGTGTATTACGGTAGCACCTAGGAGCCTGTCAGGTGCAGACCCCACTGTGCTAGGTGCGGTATAATATTTATTAGGTGCATTATGGTAGCACCGAGCCTGTGGTGGCCCAGACCCCACTGTGCTAGGCGCTGTAGGAAGGAAGACTGAAGGAATTGGGTTTGTTTAGTTAAGAAAGGAGAAGTCTGAGGGGGACATGAGAGCAGTTTTTAGGTATCTAAAAGGGTGTCTTAAGGAGGAGGGAGAAAACTTGTTCATCTTGGCCTCTGGGGATAGAACAAGCAGCAAGGGGCTTAAACTGCAGCCAGGGAGGTTTAGGTTGGACATTAGGGAAAAGTTCCTGCCTGTCAGGGAATGAATTGCCCAGGGAGGTTGTGGAATCCGCATCTCTGGAGATAGTTAAGAGCAGGTTAACGTGTGAGCTCAGCTCTGCCGGGGTGCAGCAGAGGAGATGGGGCTGCCAACTGGCTTTGCTGCTTGAAAGTCTCTTCCCCCCCCCCCCCCGCTAGCCACGCCTCACAGGGCTCTTCCGACATCACAATGCACCGGGCTGCGCTGCCGTGGCTCAGTGCCGGGGGTGGCCTTTGCCTTGGAGCTCCCCACTGGCTGCCCAGCCTCCTCCACGCAGGGCAGTGGCCGGCCGCGTTGCAGGCAGAGCCAGACCCTCAGGCATTCAGGAGAGGAAGAGTCCTGAGCCGAGCCGCGAGGAGCTGACCCTGGGACGGGTGCCGGCCAGCGCTTTCCTACCGAGAGCGGCTAACGGGAGCGTGCCCCAGGGCCAGCAGAGCCCCCAGGCCGAGGGCTCCAGGAAGCAGGACTCCGTGCGGCGGTCCAGAGACTGATCGGAGCAGACGGTGGAGAACCCGGGGGGCTAAGCCAGGGCCCACAGCCCCACATTGCATCGTTGGTCCTTGGGGCTGAACTTCCAGCAGGAAACGAGACTCCCCAGCCGGGGCGGCTCCGATCCCAAGGCAAAGCTCCAGGCTTGGGCTCTGCCGGGACGAAGAGGGGTTGGCCACGCAGCCCTGAGGGCCGCCAGCCAGCAGCATGACTGATCTGTGTGAGCCGTGTGAGGGGCCCTCCTTGGAATCAGAGCCCCAGAAGTCAGCCGCGAGCGGAGCAGCCCCCACGCCCGCCAAGCAGGCCAGCCCCAGCGTCTCGGAGCTCATCCTCTGGGCCGTGGCCACCTCCCCGAAGTGCCAGGGCCTCTCCCTGGACGCACTGAAGAAGACCGTCACCAAGGCGGGCTACGACGTGGTGAGGAACCGGACCCATTTCCTGCGGGTGCTGAAGGGGCTGGTCTCCAAGGGGCTGCTGAAGCAGATGACTGGGATGGGCGCCGCAGGCTCCTTTCGCGCCGGCAAGAAGAAGAGGGAAGCAAAGAGGAGCAAAGGAGCTGCCAAGAAGGGGAAGGCGCCTGGGACGAGGAAGGCGCCCAACCGTGGGTGCTCCAAAGCCAGCCGGCCCGCCCGCCGGGGGAGGAAACGGCAGGCTGCCAAGTGAGGTGCCGGGGCTCGGCAGGAACCGGTGCTTAATAAAGTGACCCGAGTATTTAAAAGTTCTCCTGTGTCGGGCTGATCCTTTCCGCGGGAGACGGCAAATGGAAACAGCCTGGAACGTCAGGGAGTTGGGAGGCCGGGGCGGACTCACCAGCCCTCTGCGCTAAGGCTCACCGGGCTGGGCCATTGGGTGTGGGGGGAGACCTCTGTGGGATTCCAGGACTGGGGCGTGGCAACTTGGCGGTGCCTTCCCTGCTTCATCATCAGCTAGAGCCCCTCCATGTGCCGGAGCCGGAGGGGACTGGGCTATTGGCCAGTCGAGCTCTGGCAGCAGAACGTGCACTAGTCACGGTGTCTGCGTGCTCCGGGTCCAAATTAGGGAGGCAGAATAAATCTACGAACGGCAAAGTTCCTCCTGCACTTGGGGGCTCCGGGCTCTTTGCTGAGTGTGTTCAACAGCTGCCGTGTTCCACCCCAGATGTGGCAGCAAGCTCAGGTGACCTGCCAGGGCTCGGGGTGAATGGGATTCTAGGAGCAACTGGCTTGTCTGTCTACATGCTGAGGCCTCCATCCAACCGGGGAAATGAGACCTAAGGCTACACGCACGTTGCAGGGTTCTTATGACACCACAATGCGCCCACCACGGCCCCCAGGGTCACCACCTTCTGCAGCCCACTCAGCAAGCAAAACGACTGATAGGAGTAAGCTCCCTTGGGGTCCCTCCTCTGATTATCACCCTGATCCTCAGCTAAGCCAGGTTCAGAGATCCCTGAGAGCACAGGGTAGTTCCAATCCATAGTCCAGCCTCTCCAACCCGCCCAAGCCAGCAGGTTCTAGGCTCTCCGACCCGCACAAGCTGCTGCGTTCTAGGCTCTCCAACCCGCCCAAGCCAGCAGGTTCTAGGCTCTCCGACCCACACAAGCTGTTGCGTTCTAGGCTCTCCAACCCGCCCAAGCCAACAGGTTCTAGGCTTTTCAACCCGCCCAAGCCACTGTGTTCTAGGCTCTCCAACCCACCCAAGCCAACAGGTTCTAGGCTCTCCGACCCACACAAGCTGCTGCGTTCTAGGCTTCCCCGCCCACACAAGCCAACAGGTTCTAGGCTCTCCGACCCGCCCAAGCCACTGTGTTCTAGGCTCTCCGACCCACCCAAGCCAACAGGTTCTAGGCTCTCCGACCCACCCAAGCCAACAGGTTCTAGGCTCTCCGACCCGCGCAAGCCACTGTGTTCTAGGCTCTCCAACCCACCCAAGCCAACAGATTCTAGGCTTTTCAACCCGCCCAAGCCACTGGGTTGTAGGCTCTCCGAACCTCCTAAGCCACCGGGTTTTATGCGCTTTAACCCACCCAAGCTATCAGGTTCTAGGGTCTCCAGCCCACCAGATTCTAGGCTCTTCAGCCAGCCATTTGGTGCCAACCCTTCCAAATGAGGTGATTGGGCAACACAGTGGTAGGTAAAATTCATTGTTGGTCAATGCAAAGTAATGCCCATTGGAAAACCAGATCCCAGCTGTAGCTATAAAGCTGCAGTTCCCAACCTTTTCCAGATGGGGACCCATTTTGACAATTCAGGAAGACTTGGTGACCTGGGGCAATTCAAAAAATGTGTGAATGGCTCCTTAAGAGCCACCTGGGGAGATCTTTTAAAATGGAATGGCCACCCATATTTGGGTCCCAACCCATAGGCTGGGAAGCCCTGCTATGAAGTGATGGGTACTAAATGAGCCGTTACCACTCCAGATAGTCACTGGGGCTAGTTCTTGGAGACCATCCACTCAACGTGCAGCGGGATCAAAAGGGCAAACGGAACGTGGGGAATCATTCAGAATGGGATGGAGAATACGACAGAATTTCCTGTGGCTCCATGTAAATCTTGACTCCTGCATGTGGATCCTAGACTGGACTGGAAGGGACCTCGAGAGTCATCGAGTCCAGTCCCTGCCCTCCCGGCAGGACCCAGCACCGTCTAGAGCATGGACATTTATCCAACCTGCTCTTCAATAGGTTGGATGTGGCACCTCATCTCAAAAATGATCTCTTGGCCTTGGGAAACGTCCCGAAAAGCTGAGGGGTTTGGCTCGGCTGCCGCATGAGGAGCGATGACTGAGACGGGGGCTTCTCAGCTCAGGAGACCGGCGCATGGACGGAGGCGGGCGGGTGCATGCTCGGCTACGTCCCCAGGCCAGTCACCCACCGCAGCACGCAGGTGCCTCGCAGGGAAGCCAGTGGGAGCTGGTGTCTGGTGACAAGACCTGGGCCTGCAACGGGCCAGAATTTCCAGCACTTGGCCCCCACTGTCAGACCCGGGTTTTCAGAGGGGCGCTGTTCCCATTGAGGTGCCTGCCTGAAGGCCAGTCCTCAGCACCCTGCGACTCCCGTTATTTCCCAGTGAGCCCCTGTCACGTTACTGGATCTTGAGGGGGAGCAGCCAGATCACTGCTGCACCCAGAGGTGGGGGTGTTGGTGTGACGTAGTGGGGGTACCTGGCTGGTTTCTATGCTGCTGGCTCTGGGGTAACCCCCACTGGCTGCCGTGGGTACCACGACCCAGCGAAACAGGATGAGTCACTATGCAAACGAGTATGGCCAGCCACCCCCCATGGAGAGGAACAAAGGGAGGTGGATGCTGCCCTGGCTGGGGGGCAGGGCTGGAAGAGGGTTAGTGAGTTCCTGTCTGGAAAGCAGGGGAGAAGGAGCTGGGGAGGGGGGCTGGGACTCCCCTATCTCAAGGGGGACACTGAGGCCTCTCAGCCCCAGTTCCTGTAACCAGATTACATCTGTGCTATGCTGTATCCTGGAGGAGCAATAAACCACCCTCAATTCCACTGGCTGGTGGAGTCTGTTTGTGCCATTTCGGGGTGCAGGAGACGGGGGACCCCCAACGTGCTGTCACAGTTGGCCCCAAGAATGGTATAGAAGGGGGCCATGTGAGGTGCTGAATCGAAGCTTATTATCTGATAATCCTGTGTAAGCTATTTATGTGGTTGTATAATGTCTGTGTGTGTAGTTAGGAATCTGTAGTCTGTGTGGATACTGAATATTTCTCTGCATGTGGTTGAGCATTGGGCAGAGCCCGGGCCTGTGGACATGCTAATTAGCGAGGCCCTGAATGGGCCAAGGACACACCTAAAGCATGAGGGCTGACACCTGAGAGCAGCAGCAGAGAGAGGCTGAGGACCAGGTGATCTCCTGCAGCCAAGAAGAGGCTGGGAAGGAGGTATAAAGAGGCCATGTGGCTGACTCCATCTTGTTCTCAGCTCAGCACTTCATCCCAGAGGCAGCAGTGCAGGGATGGAAGAGCCTGGAAGACCTGTGAACCCATCCTGATCTAGGATGCGCAACAAGAACTTTTAAACCAGCAGCTGTAACATCTCTGCTAGAGCCTGCATCGAGAACTGGGAGATTCGGTGCATGTAACGTACTATCCTTTAATAACCTTACTCTCATGCTTCTCTTTATTGTAATAATAAACCTGTAGTTGTTAGATGCTAAAGGATTGGTCCAGCGTGATTTGCGGGTAAGATCCAGAGGGGAAATTGACCAGGGATCTGTGGCTGGTTTCTTGGAACCGTACAGGACTTGTTCAGGGTAGGTGGGATTGGGTGCTAGGACCCCCCACCTGTGTATGAGGCCTGGGGCCATCTGGGGCACGGATATTGCTGGGGTGTCGGAGGGGTTTCGCTCGTGAGGCTTCAGGCAGGCTGCTGAAGCGCTCTGTGGGACTGGTTTGTGGCCTGTTTCGAGAGGTCACCAGTCTGGGGGCTGTAAGGAGCCCCAAAGTTGAGCAATTCGCCCTGAGCGGACGCCCTCAGCTGTGCCCAGACACAGCCCAGTCCGTCACAGCCCCGCACCCGGCCCCCTGAGCTCTCCCCAAAACCCGGGCCTGGGTGCCTCAGGCAGCCTGGCCCCCTGCTCCCGGGAACATGCAGCGCACAAGCAGGGGGAGGGAGAGGTTGCTCACTTGGCGGGCCCCAAAGAGCCACGGCCTGAATACGAACACGCCAGGCCGGGCTAGATAGCGCCGGCTGCTCCCCTGGCCCCTAACACACACGCCCCTCTCCTGCACACGGCCCCATGCAGACATCACAGACCGCACCTGACGTCACAATCCACCGAGCTCCGCCCTCACGGCAACCGCTGGGTTCTGCCAGCCCGAGAGGGGTGGCCGAGGGGGCTGTGCTTTAGAGCTTGTCCTCGCTGGCCCTACGCCCCGCTCCAGGCTCACAGCCGCCTCCGGCCCAGACTCCTGGTGGGAGAAGGTCCCGCAGAAGACCAGCCTCCGAGCGAGGCAGCAAGGAGCTAAGAATCGGCGCGGCCCGGAGCACCACGGTCGGGCGCCGTCTCCCCTGGGTCCTCCCGGGCGGCCACGCCGAGCGCGGCCAGAAGCAGGACACTCCACTGCAG
The DNA here is from genome assembly GCF_052426305.1 of Pelodiscus sinensis. Lineage (NCBI taxonomy): Eukaryota > Metazoa > Chordata > Testudines > Trionychidae > Pelodiscus > Pelodiscus sinensis. Next base: position 588,964 of record NC_143080.1, read on the forward strand.
CCCGAGGCTGGGCTGGGGGAGCAGGCGGCGGGGTTGTAGCTGCCCAGCAAGCCGCAGCGCAGGGAGAAGAGGGGGACGTAGCCGCTCGGAAGGGGCAGGCCGGGCACCGGGACCCGCGAGAGGTGCAGACGCCGGCCAAGGAGCAGCAGCTGCCTCTGGCAAACAAGATGGAGGAAACAAAAAACCCTCCTAAGGTTCCTCCCCTGGGTTCCTCCTCCACCCCTCCAGGGCACCCGGACCCCGCAGCTCCGGGTTCTGCTGCCGTGGGCTCAGCTCACCCAACGGCAGAGAGCCCTGAGCAGGCCCAGCCATCTGGGTCCACCGGCGCCCAGGAGACCCAGCCGGCGGGCAGCAGGGTCTCCCAGCCTTCCAGCTTGCCTGGGGCCAGCCCGGCCAAGCTGCCCAGACCCCCGGGTCCCAGGCTCCCCAAGCTCATCCTGCAGGCCGTGGCTGCCTCCGAGAGGCGCACCGGCCTCTCCCTGCAGGCTCTCAAGAAGCTCGTGGCGGCCGCCGGCTACGACCTGGCGAGGAAGAAGACCTACTTCCGGAGGGCGCTGCTGAGCCTGGTGGCCAAAGGGCTCGTGAGGAAGCTGAGAGGCTCCGGGGCCTCGGGCTCCTTTGGGATTGGCAAGAAGAGGGGCCCGGGGCGCCGGAAGAAGGCTCCCAAGAAAAGAGGGAGGCCCCTCGCGGTGGGCGTAGCAGCCACAAGCCTGGCAGAGAGAGGGCAGCTGCTGCTGATGGATGGACTGACGACGCCAAGCCACCAGCCAGCCACGCAGGGCAGCAGCCAGCCAGCACCTGAGGCTTAGACCCGCCCCGCCATAGGTCTGCCCCGGCCGTAAATAAAATGGGTGTTGTATTTACACGCTCCTGTGTCCAGGCGCATCCTGGGGACCCAGGGCAGGGCCTGCAGGCGGGAAGGTGCAAGGGAGAATGATCTAGTGACGCCTATGGGGCTCCCTTGCCCCTCTCAGGGCTGGCAAGGGGCACCCCTTGGTTTGCTGCTGGTGGAGCGTCCCACGCTGACCACGGAGCGAGGGGCTCCGCAAGACCCTTGGAGACCAAGGACCGAGCCCTGAGCGATCACAGCGATCAGAGAGGTCGGGCAGGTTTTCGTACGAGGGGGGGCTGAGAGTTCCCTGGGGAGGAGGTGCCCTTTAGGGAAGGACTTGGAGAGTCTGGGCTGGGGAGGGCACACAGACAGCTTGCAATCTGACTGAAGAAGAAATGGAGGGCAAGGGATTTGCCAAAGGCCATGCAATGAATCAGTGGCAGAGGGAGGATTAACACCCAGGTCTGCTGAGTCCCTGGCTAGTGCCCTCGCTGCTCGGCCATGCTGCATCGAAGGAGGAGGACAGCTTTCCCAACCAGCCTCCGGGTCCACCTCCTCCTCAGGCTGTCTGTGGAAGCCTGGCAGAAAGGGGGAGGCTGCGGGTCCTTCTCAGGGAGCCAGGATGCCTGCTGGCCAGGGAGGGAGAAGCTCCCGAGCCAGAGCTGCAGCTGCGCCATGAATACAAGGTTGTATTGGCCGGACTCAGCCTCTGCCCGGCAAGGGGCTGAATCCCATCTGCTAACCAGCGCAGACAGGGAGGGCTACAGAAATGGTCCCTCTGGCCCCTGCAGAAGGCGGCAGAGAAGGACGGTGATGGGGTTGGGGTCTAGGAGCGGGACGAGGCTGGTGCCGTTTGAGTCCCACTGTCATGCCCTGGGTGTCTGGTACCAGGGTCCTCCCAGGCCAATGCAGGCGCCTGTCTCCAGATCTGCCCCCCCCCGGGGAGTCACAGCCCTGTGACAGCAGTGAGATATGGGTGGGGAGGAGAAATAGCTCCCAGTCCCCGGCGAGGCTTGGTGTGTGCCCCCCCCAGCCACCTAACACGATCACCAACGGCCCCCCCCGGACAGTGTTCCCTCTAATTTTTTCCATCCACATGTGGAATAAATGTTATGTGTGTGGATGTGCACCACCAATAGAAACACCTGCTGCTGGCTGTGGGTGCTCTGCTGGGCAGCACCTGAATCTCCCCTGGGCAGCCACCCCAGCACTCAGCTTAGAGGGAACCCTGCTACGTATCCAGGCTGCATCTAGATTGGCAAGATTTTGCGCTAATGCTGTTAACGGAAAAGTTTTTCCATTTAAAGTATTTGCGCAAGAGAGCGTCTAGACTGGCATGTGCCTTTGCGCAAAAGCATCCGTGCCAGTGTGGACGCTCTCTTGCGCGATAAGCTCTGCCGGCCATGTTAGCCATCGGGCTTTCTTGCGCAAGAAATGAACGTTGCTGTCTACACTGGCCTCTTGCGCAAGAGGGCTTATCCCTGGGCGGGAGCGTCGCAGTATTTGCGCAAGAAGCCCTGGTTTTGTACATTACAACGTCAGTGTTCTTGCGTAAATACTCGCGGCCAGTGTAGACAGGCAGCAAGTTTTTGCGCCAAATCTTGCTGGTCTAGACGCACCCCCACAGTCAGCAGCGTGTTGACAAGCAGGCACCCAAAACAGCCCCGCCTGCAGAAGTGCTAACATACAAACAGGCAGAAAACACACGCCCTGCCCTGTACAAAGCACACACGCCGGTCAGCCTCACAAAGCCACACGACACACAGCTTTACCCCCCCCCCCCAATACACACTCATGCAGGCCCGGGGGGGAGCTCTGAACCACTTACTCAGAGGTCTTCATGTCCCTTTTGTGCCTGGGGGAGGAAAAGGAAGGCGGGAGAGGTTGGTCACTGTGGGATGCTGAGCTGAGCTTCAAACTGGCACCGACTAAGCCGGCTGTGTGACCAGGGCCCAGCAGAGGTAAAGCGTAACTTGCAATAACCCGAGCCAGTGTTGATAGACAGCCTGGCCGGGCCCAGCTACGTGAGCCACAGCAAGAAGTGTCGTGTATGTGCCCTGCTGTCCCCTGTTGGAGGGACTCAGCGCTGCTGTGTCATAGCCCCAGTACTGCTCACAGCTAGTGGAGATCCTCCTGTGGCACAAGTGGCGGGGGTGGGCTGGTGCAACAACTGGGCCAACAAATGTACCCGGAGTGTGGACTCCGCTGGTAACAGTATGTCCCAGTCAAGCCCTGTGACAGAGAAGTGGAAATTCACCCCAGGACAGAGGGGCCAGCCTAAGGCTAGGTGTGTCCTTAGGGCACTTTGGCAGGGGTGGATTTCACTCTGCCCCAGGGGGCTCCAGCCCTCTGCAAATGGGGAATCCTGAGCACCCTCCCCAGCCTCTTCCTCCATCCCTTCCCGTTCCTGGCTCCAGGGGCGTCTGCCCAACTTACAGGCCCTCCCTCCTGCCGTACATGACGTAGGCCAGGAGCAGGCAGAGCAGGAGGGCCACCAGCAGCGGCAGCAAGATGGTCAGCAGATAGTCAGCCAAGAACGCCTTCTCGGGGGAGTCGGTGGGGGGGTTGTATTCGCTGGCGTCCTCCAGCACCCCGTCGCCCCAGACGGGAGTCCCCTCGGCGGTGCTGAGCCCGGAGAGATCGGTCTGCAGGAGGAGAGAGCCGTGACAGTCAGGGGCCACCGGGGTCTCTCGGGGGGGCTGCCCAGGGGGTGTTCGCCCCCGTTGCCAGGGAGGCTCTCCGCTCGGTCACACCTCCTCAGGGATTTCTTGGGGCCAGGGAGACCGGAATCTCCAGTCAACAGGGCAGCCCTGCCCGCGCCTTCCTGCGCCTTCTGCAGCATCCCTGCCCCCAAGCGCCGGGGGAGGAAAACAGGAAAAGGAAAAGCAGAGGAAAGTGAGGATTGGGCCCACCACAGTGACCCGAGCCTTATTTTTAAACTTTCCACGGGCCCCCTGCAGTACCGGCGTGGGCTGCCAGGGGTCTGCCGACCACAGGGTGGCACCACGGGTCTAGAGCAGGCCTGCGCGACTCGGGAAGCGGCGCGGGCCGTATTCCTCCAAAGCAAACAGCTGCAGGCCGCAAGGTCCCAAAAAATACCGAACTCGCGGACTAAAAATGTCTGTCAAGCAAAAAGAAAAGCGTCTCCACTTGGCCCCCTGGCATTGGTCTCTCCTGCGCCCGGCCCCTTGGTGCCTTCCCCTGTCCCCTGACCTGCCCCCTCCCCTCAGCACAAGCCCCTTCCCCTCCCCTACCTGGCTTCTGCCGCCCAGTTTGTGGGGCTGCTGGAGCCTTTTGGAATCCGGCGGGCGCCGGCTGTGACGTCACGACGCCACGTCACCCCAGCGTCCTGGCATCTGCCGGCGTCCCGCCCTCTGGCTCGCGCCCGCCCCCTCACGCCGGAGCTGCATGCAGGCCGGCGGAGCGGAGGGGGCCACGCCTCCCGTAGTCGGCACGGGCCGCACAGTGAGCCCCTGTGAGCCCCACGCAGCCCTCAGGACGTATGGTGTGCAGGCCTGGTCTAGAGTGACAATGATTTGCCCAAGGACACCGAGCATTTCAGTAGCAGAGACGGGAGCAGAGTCCCAGACAAGCCTTTGTCGCGCCATCACGCTAGGCCCTAAGGTTCAAGGTTACGGCCGCATGGCTATTCAGGGCACTGAGGCAGGGGTGCAGGAGACCCCAGGGAGAAATCACCAGCAACTCTCCCCTGCATTTCACCGGGCCAGGACTCCTCCCCCGGCCCTGCTAGGAGGGGGGGATGCGGCGCATGGGGGCAGCGTGGCTCTGCCCAAGCCCCTCACCAGGGTAACGTTGCACCAGTCGATTTGGAACTGAGGACTGAAGCTGTCGTAGCAGGGAATGACCGGCTGCTGCTCCAGGCTGCACCGGAACTGGTTGTCGGAGGAGGTGGCCTTCACCAAGCAGTCGGAGAAGGGCCGGCGGGAGCCCACCTTGATGTAAACCCTGGGGAGAGATGCCCAGAGGGACAGGAAAGTGGGAGGAGGAGGGGTTGGGGCTATCAGATCGCAAGAATGTGGGGCATGGCAGCCCCAGCCTCCCTAGCTAGACAGGCTGTGAGGAGCAGTCCAGGAGCCCCCCAGCTGTGGGGAACGGTCCAGGAGCCCCCCAGTTGTGGGGAACTGCTTGGGAATGTCCTCCCCATCTGGGTGCCCCCAGCTGCCGGGAGTGACCAGGGAGCCCCCTGCCAGCTGTGGGAAGTGGTCCGGGATCTCTGATAGGTAGAACCAGCCTAGGAGCCCTTTGCCCCACTGACCAGGCCCTGGGTCACCCAGGGTTGGGCGCTGCGGGGCCAGGGTCGCTGGCCCTGGGCATCCTTGAGAAGTCCCAGAACCAGGCCAGGAGCTGGTGGGCAGTCGCTGTCCTGTTCTCTCCTTACCCCTCCTTCCTGCCCTCGATGGGCAGGGGGACCCGGCCCCCTCGGTCCAGGGCCGACGTGATGTTGACGATACTCCAGTCCTTCTGCTCCAGCATGGTGTCCAGGGCTTGCTGGAACTGCTTCTGCGCGTCCGGCGGCAGCACTTCCTCCACGTCCCGGTTCCTGACGAAGAACTCGGCCTGGAACGGCATCTGGGCGTCTGCGTGGGGGAGAGAGACCCCGCTGGGAGGCCATCAGGAGCTCCTGCATCCGGAGCATGCCGAGGGGGCTGTGGGAGGAGGGGGGGCATGCTCCAGGGGCCGCTGGCAGGGCCGGGAGGCATCACCCTCTTAACACGGCAGATGGGGCCGTCCTCGCACCCCGGCGCCTGTTGGCGCCTCCTTGCCCTGCCCCGGTGGGGGGCCTGGGATGGGCTGGTCGCTAGCAACAGGGCACAGGGAGCGGCGGAGGGAAGGCGGGGGAGTTACCTGGGGAGAGGACAATGGTGAAAATGACCCTTTGCCGCACGGTCTCGTAGGTGTGTCTGTTATACGCTGTCACCTGCCACGTGGAGAGGAAAGAACTTGGGATCCCCACTCAGAACAAAATGGCCGCCACCCACATCACGTCCCATGAGGCCTGCCACACGTTTTATTTACACGGAGCTGCCAGATCCCATTGGCTTCCCTTTGCGGCGTTTGCTTCCCACCCGTATCACTAGAGTGAAGCCAGGGCAGGTGACGTGCGGTGGGCGCTGACTGCACCCAGCACTGACGGGGAGAGCCGGGCAATCCCTCCGCAGCCAACCCCAGCGCTGCTCCAGTTCGACCTGCACCCCCCGCGCATTCCTGGGGCGCAAGCTCAGTGAGCAAAACTGCCCTGGCCCGGGAGAGCATCGTGGTAACAATCGTGTGTCCCGGCCACTGAGCTGGGGAAGGGTCCCGCACGCGGCCCACGCGCAGCCTCAGTCGTCGGTTGCTGCTCTAGGCCATCTCCTGCTGCGGGGAAGGCTGGCTCAGATGGCAGACACGGCAGGAGGCAGAGACACCCAGAGTCCAGGGGGTTGCCCTGCTGCCCTCGAATGGGGAGATGGCTCATGAGTGCCCAGACGGGGGGCTGCCTTGGGCATAGAAGGAAAGGGAGCCCCAGGCTGCGGCCTGCTCGGGTCACCATAGGACTTTGGAGCTGGTTAGCTCTGATGTCCTCAGCTTCAGTCAAAACATTTACCCCATAGCTATGCGTGCAGACACACACACACACCTCCTTTGCGCACGCAATTCCCTCCACACTCCTCCCTCACACACACATCACATACACACACACACACCCCTCCCTCACACACACACACACCTCCCTCACACACACGTCATACACACACACACACCCCTCCCTCACACACACACACACCTCCTTTGCGCACACAATTCCCTCCACACTCCTCCCTCACACACACACACCTCCTTTGCGCACACAATTCCCTCCACACTCCTCCCTCACACACACGTCACATACACACACACACACACACACACACACCCCTCCCTCTCACACACACACCTCCTTTGCGCACACAATTCCCTCCACACTCCTCCCTCACACACACGTCACATACACACACACACACCCCTCCCTCACACACACGTCACACACACACACACACACACCCCTCCCTCACACACACACATACACACTCACACACACACACACACCTCCTTTGCGCACACAATTCCCCCCACACTCCTCCCTCACACACACGTCACATACACACAAACACACACACACCCCTCCCTCACACACACACACCTCCCTCACACACACACACACACACACACACCTCCTTTGCGCACACAATTCCTCCCACACTCCTCCCTCACACACACGTCACATACACACAAACACACACACACCCCTCCCTCACACACACACACCTCCCTCACACACACACACACACACCTCCTTTGCGCACACAATTCCCTCCACACTCCTCCCTCACACACACGTCACATACACACACACACACACACCCCTCCCTCACACACACGTCACACACACACACACACACACACCCCTCCCTCACACACACACACCTCCCTCACACACACACACACACACACACACCTCCTTTGCGCACACAATTCCCCCCACACTCCTCCCTCACACACACGTCACATACACACACACACCCCTCCCTCACACACACACACACACACACACCTCCTTTGCGCACACAATTCCTCCCACACTCCTCCCTCACACACACGTCACATACACACACACACACCCCTCCCTCACACACACATACCTCCCTCACACACACACACACACACACACACCTCCCTCACACACACACACACACACCTCCTTTGCGCACACAATTCCCCCCACACCCCTCCCTCACACACACGTCACATACACACCTCCTTCCCTCATACACACACACACACTCCTACACACACACACAAACTCACACCTCCTACACACACAAACTCACACACATACACCCCTCCCTCACACACACACACTCCTACACACACACACGTCACATACACACACACACCTCCCTCCCACACGTTACACACACACACACACACACTCACACACACACACCCCTCCCTCACACACACACACACACACACCTCCCTCACACAATTCCCCCCACACCCTTCCCTCACACACACGTCACATACACACACACCTCCCTCCCACACGTTACACACACACCTGCACACACACACAAACTCACTCTCACACAGCTCACACCCCCCCCCTCTCCTTCACACATACACACGCTCCCGTTCGTATCCCCTCAAATGCCCAGCAGCCAAGCCCACCCGAGCCCCGCTGGCCCCAAACGCCCCCAGCCGCCAGGCAGCGCCCCAGTCCCCAGAGGCCGGGGGCAGCACTGGCCCAGTACCTCGATGAGCTGCCTGCCGACGTCCTTGGCCGTGGGCGACCCGTAGAGGTAGCCGGGCTGGTACGGGCTGCGTTGGGTGTAGCGCAGCCACCTGGGCAGGTCGGGGAGCCCCAGCAGCTGGGCGCGGAAGGTGATGGGGGCCGCGGGCAGGATTTCTGAAAGGATCCGGCCAGACACATGAGGGTTTTCGGTGACCCGGCCACCCCATGATCTCGGGGGTTGAGCCCGTCACCGTTGTCTGGGCACCTTCCGTGTAGAATCTGTACCAAGAGCCATGTCCCAGCAGGACGTGGGGGAGAAGGGGGGGAGCTGGGGGGCCCGGCGGGAGAGGCACCGCCCAACTTTCAAACCACCCCAGCACGCAAGGGACCCTCCACAGAGCCCACTCCCGCCCCAGGACACGGCTCGTACGCGGAGCCCGGCCCAGCCCCAGGATCCCAGAGAGCGCTGGAGAGAGGCTGTTGCCCTTTCCCTGTCGTCGGCTTGTCCGTCTGTCCTTCCTCGGGAGCGCCTCTGAGCAGGGATTGGCCCTTAGGCAGAGTGTGTGGAGGCAGGGGCGGATAGATAGATAGACAGACAGACAGACGGGGTGTGTGGGGATGGATAGACAGACAGACGGGGTGTGTGGGGATAGACAGACAGACGGGGTGTGTGGGGATGGATAGACAGACAGACAGACAGACGGGGTGTGTGGGGATAGACAGACAGACAGACGGGGTGTGTGCAGACAGACAGACAGACGGGGTGCGTGGGGACGGATAGACAGACAGACGGGGTGTGTGCAGACAGACAGACAGACGGGGTGCGTGGGGACGGATAGACAGACAGACGGGGTGTGTGCAGACAGACAGACAGACGGGGTGCGTGGGGACGGATAGACAGACAGACGGGGTGTGTGCAGACAGACAGACGAGGTGCGTGGGGACGGATAGACAGACAGACAGACAGACGGGGTGTGTGCGGACAGACAGACAGACGGGGTGTGTGGGGATAGACAGACAGACAGACGGGGTGCGTGGGGACGGATAGACAGACAGACGGGGTGTGTGCAGACAGACAGACAGACGGGGTGCGTGGGGACGGATAGACAGACAGACGGGGTGTGTGCAGACAGACAGACGAGGTGCGTGGGGACGGATAGACAGACAGACAGACAGACGGGGTGTGTGCGGACAGACAGACAGACGGGGTGTGTGGGGATAGACAGACAGACAGACGGGGTGCGTGGGGACGGATAGACAGACAGACGGGGTGTGTGCAGACAGACAGACAGACGGGGTGCGTGGGGACGGATAGACAGACAGACGGGGTGTGTGCAGACAGACAGACGAGGTGCGTGGGGACGGATAGACAGACAGACAGACAGACGGGGTGTGTGCGGACAGACAGACGGGGTGCGCAGGGACGGATAGACAGACAGACGGGGTGTGTGCGGACAGACAGACAGACAGACGGGATGGACAGGCAGACAGACGGGGTGTGTGGGGACAGGCGTGTGATTAGATTCCATTTCCTGTTATTCCTGCTTGGCCAGTGCCTGCTGGGAGATGGGCAGTTAATGGTGCCAGCCCCTTTGGACCTCTCCCCTGGCCCGGCTGTGGGTGACCTCGCGAGAGGAGTGGGGGGCTGGTGAGCCCCTGGCCCCTCACCCACTCACCGCTGGAGTTCTTGCGGACAGAGGGGAAGGCCCGCTGGAAATGCTCTCGCTTCAGCTCCTGGACGCACAGGGCTCCGGCTGCCGGGGAGACGCTGCGGTCGGGGAGCGTGGCCAAGGCCCCCCCCAGGAGCACGGCTGCGGAGAGGGAGGGCGTGACAGCTGGAGGCGGGGTGGGCCAGGAGGAGCCGAGGGGGACAACGAGCAGCCAGCCAGATGGGTGCTGCAGGAAGGGTGGGGGGCGGAGGCCTGTGTCGGGGGGTCGTGGGCAAGCCAAGCCCTGTGTCAGGCACTGAGGCTGGTATAAAGCGCCTGGCTCCGGAGCCAAGTGGAGGGCACAGGCCACAGGGAGCCCTCCTGGGGGAGCCCAGGCGGAACCCACAGCTCAGGGCCAGACCCAGGATCGGCCCCGTCGGCTTCGGGCCACCCTCTCGCAGAAGCCCCCTGCCTCCCGCAGACCCAGCCGCTGGGTGGAGCTGAGCACCCTGCCGGGGGCACCGCCCTGCGCAGAACCCAGCCGGCCTCCCAGGCCTGCAGCTCCGGGCCAGGCGGCCCTGGCTATTTATAGAAGGGGCCGCTCCGGGGCTGTCTGCACCTCTGGCTTCCCCGCGCTGGTCAGCACCGACCCTCGGGGCTGGGCCCGTGCAGGGGGGGGTCATGCAGGGCCCCTGCCCCGTGGAGGGGCGTGCGTGGAGCACCTTGGCCGCGCTTGCCCGCCCCACGCCCTCCCCTCCTTCTTCAGGTCTGGGGCTCCCGGCACCTCTCCCAGCCCCCCACCCCGGCGCTCTCCCCTCGCATAGAGCCCAGGGAGGAGGCTACTTGCCCGTCACGAAAGGAGTCCACAGCAGCCCCCGCGCTGCCATCTTTGCCCTGTTCGCCCGCCCGCCGGGACTGCGGCCAGAGACAGGCTCTGATTGACGGAGACAGGCTGTCAGGACGGACCAGGCGAGGGAGGGACAGGGGAGGAGACGGGGGGGGGGGAGTGACTAGACAGGCCGGGACCCTGATCCAAAGCCTGCTGCAAGTGCTACTGGGTATGTGCCCGGCAGGATGTGCCGGGGGGGGATATGACCGGGGGGTGATGTGCCCAGGGGGATGCGCCCGGGGGGATGTGCCCAGGGGGATGTGCTTAGGGGGGATGCTCCAGGGGAGGGATGTGCCTGGGGGGAGATGCACCCGGAGGGGATGCGCCCGGGGGGATGTGCCCAAGGGGATGTGCTTAGGGGGGATGCTCCAGGGGAGGGATGTGCCCGGGGAGATGCGCCCGGGGGGATATACCCAGGAGGATGTGCTTGGGGGGAATGTGCCCGGGGCAGACGTCCCCAGGGGGATGTGCCCGGGGGGAATGTGCCCGGGGGGACGTGCCCAGGGGGATGTGCCTGGGGGGGGATGTGCCTGGGGGGATGCGCCTGGGGGGGGATGTTCCCAGGGGGATGTGCCTGGGGGGAGTGTGCGCAGGGGGATGTGTCCGGAGGGATGCACCCAGGGGGGATGTGCCTGGGGGGATGTGCCTGGGGGGGATGTGCCCGGGGGGGATGTGCCTGGGGGGATGCGCCCAGGGGGATGCGCCCAGGGGGGGATGTGCCTGGGGGGATGCGCCCAGGGGGATGCGCCCAGGGGGGGATGTGCCTGGGGGGATGCACCCAGGGGGATGCGCCCGGGGGGGATGTGCCTGGAGGGATGCGCCCAGGGGGATGTGCCCGGGGGGGGATGTGCCTGGAGGGATGCGCCCAGGGGGATGTGCCCGGGGGGGATGTGCCTGGGGGGATGCACCCAGGGGGGGATGTGCCTGGAGGGATGTGCCTGTGGGGGATGCACCCAGGGGGGGATGCGCCCAGGGGGATGCGCCCAGGGGGGATGTGCCCAGGGGGGATGTGCCTGGAGGGATGCGCCCAGGGGGGGATGTGCCTGGGGGGATGCGCCCAGGGGGATGTGCCCGGGGGGATGGGGGGGGGGATGTGCCTGGGGGGGATGCGCCCGGGGGGGATGTGCCTGGGGGGATGCGCCCAGGGGGATGCGCCCAGGGGGATGCGCCCAGGGGGGCATGTGCCTGGGGGGATGTGCCTGGAGGGATGCGCCCAGGGGGATGTGCCTGGGGGGGATGTGCCTGGGGGGATGCGCCCAGGGGGATGCGCCCAGGGGGATGTGCCTGGGGGGGATGTGTCTGGAGGGATGCGCCCAGGGGGATGTGCCTGGGGGGGATGTGCCTGGAGGGATGCGCCCAGGGGGATGTGCCCGGGGGGATGTGCCTGGAGGGATGCGCCCAGGGGGATGTGCCCGGGGGGATGTGCCTGGGGGGATGCGCCCAGGGGGGAATGTGCCTGGGGGGATGCGCCCAGGGGGATGCGCCCGGGGGGATGCGCCCAGGGGGATGTGCCTGGAGGGATGCGCCCAGGGGGGAATGTGCCCGGGGGGATGTGCCTGGGGGGATGCGCCCAGGGGGATGCGCCCAGGGGGATGCACCCGGGGGGATGCGCCCGGGGGGGATGCGCCCAGGGGGGCATGTGCCTGGGGGGATGTGCCTGGGGGGGATGTGCCTGGGGGGATGCGCCCGGGGGGATGCGCCCAGGGGGATGCACCCGGGGGGATGCGCCCGGGGGGGATGCGCCCAGGGGGGCATGTGCCTGGGGGGATGTGCCTGGGGGGGATGTGCCTGGGGGGATGCGCCCGGGGGGATGTGCCCACCATGCCCGACAGCCTCGCCACTTCCTCTGGGATCCCCTGGCACCCCCAGGACGCCGCCTGCGATGCGAGGAGCCCGGCCAGGGCAGGGCAGGGAGCAGAGGAGCGAGCTGCACCCAGCGGGCACTGCCCAGCCCTCCCCTTCTGGCCGGCTGCCATGGCTGCGGATCCTGCCCCAGTGCTGTGCGGCCCCAGAGGCCATCGCTGGCCAGCAGCGGGATCCTTCCACCCGCCGCCCCGTGAACCTGCCCCGGGCTCAGACCCCGTCCCGGCTCTGCCGCTTGGGGCGGGTGGTGCCCGGTGGGGAACACGGCACCGTGCAGGGTCCTAGGCTGGCCAGGGGACTGAGCAGAGGGCAGCCCGACCCCTGAGTGCCAGCTTCCCCCTCCCTGGGGTCGCAGGGGGCGTCACAGCAGCCACCTCTGGTCACGGGGCGGGGGAGCTGTTCGCTCTCGGGGCCCGGGGCCCGGTGCTGGGCTGTCACTGGTGCTGTGTGGGCTGGGGTGACCCCTGCTGGCCGGTGTCAGTAGCACTGCCCAGCGGGGGGCACCCTGAGGGCCCCCATGTCACTAGTCCATGGCCCAAGGGGAAGGGCTCTGAACAGAGGCAGGGGGTGGCTTGGAGAAGGGGCAGTCTTGGCTGGGCAAACATGAAGAGAAGAGACTGAGCCGCATGCTGGGGGCTCGGGGGCCGGTGGACCCCCCCCCCCGCAGGGGGCTGAGGCTCCAGCCCCTCCCCGCGATGCCCACATGGAACCCGGGCCGGGCTGTGCCCCGCAGAAGCAATAACCCCTCCCTGTTCCACTGGCTGGCGGAGTCGGGGTGCAGGGTCGGGGGGAACTCGACGCGCCGTCACGGGGCCTCTGGGCTGGGCTCCTTCACCCCGGCCTCCTGTACAAGGTGGACGGCCGAGAGGGCAGCTGTGGCTTGCAGCCCTCCGAGAGGTCCCCAGGGGCTGGAGTGAGCCCCCCAGCCCCTCCCAGCCCCGCAGGCCACTGCCCGCAGAGCAGTGCCCAGGTGTGTGGGGCCAGTCGCAGGGCTCAGCGCCAGTGTGCCTGGGCGCGCTGAGCTCTGGGGAGGAGCCATCCCCGAGCGCGAGTGACCCGGGACGAACCCTCACGTCACCCTCCCTCTGTGCTTGCACCCAGCCAGCCTGGGTACCGGGAGCAGGCTGCAGCGGGTCCCCCTCCGCAGCGTCTCCGCGGGAGCGACGCCGGCCCCCAGGCCTGTTGGCCCGGCCTTCCCGGTCCGGTAGGGAGGGGCTGCAGCCGCTGGACAGCACCGGGGCTTGGCCTGCTGCCCGCACAGCCTCCCGCTCCGGGGCCCAGCGGGCATCCCCAGCAGGCGGGCGCAGCTGTGCTCTCCGGGGGGCCTCAGAGCGGCTGCTCCAGGGCAGGTGTCCACACTCGGGATCTGGCCCCGGGGTCCACAGGCAGAGCAGGCGAGTGGAGGAGCCAGGAGCGGCCGTGGGGAGGTTTGGCGAGACACCCTCTGACCAGGCCTCCAGATCCCCCCCGCACCAGCTAGTTCTGCCCAGGCCCTATGCCTGCCCTGCGCTTAAAGGGGCAGCTCCCGTTCCACGGTTCAGTGGCTCTAGTGGAGGGCGCAGGAGAGCCCAGGCCTGAACAGCAGCCACTGGATTCCCCTCATGCCCAGCCCGAGCAGGGCCGGGGGAGGAGCCACAAATAAGTGGAGATCGGGGCAAGGGGCCTCAACAAATGCTATGAATTGTGGGTAAGCCAAGGCCGTCCCTGCAACATGGAGATGGAGAGGGTACGGCCACACCCTGGTCACTGGGCTGCAGGACAAAGCCTCTAGGAAACAAGTGGGCACAACATTCAGCTCCTCCTCTTCCCAGCTCTCTGTGGTGAGTGACTCGAGAATCGCCCTCATGTCTTGGCAGTATGGGGCTTAGGACACACAGGACAGCTCTGCTTCCATCCACCAGAGGGCGGTGGTGACCGTATGGTCACGTAGGGGTTAACATTAGACCTGCAAAGACATGTGAAGCAGGAGCAAGGGGGAAGTCAAGTCGCCAGGGAAGAGCAAACTTTGGCTTTGTTTTGAGTGGGCCCTTGGACAGCAAACGGGCTGCATCCCCATTCCGTCCATGTCCCCCCCTTCCGGCTGGCTCGCTCCTTTGTTCTCCTCCCCCTCCAACCCTCAGTCCCTCAGCTGTAAAATGGGGAGAAAGAGCCTTCCTCTAATTGTACTGTGGGCGCCTGCCCCAGGCTCTGCCCTTCCCTGGCTACTGCCCTGGGGGTGGGGCTGTGGAGCCCGAAGCTGAGGCAGATGCAGCCAATTAGGGCCCAGCCCGGGTTGCATGAATAGGGCTCCTGGCGGGAGGAGAGAGACCTGCTCTTGCTCCAGCTGGGGAGCCGGAGACTTCCTGAGCCAGAGCAGGGCTGGGGATGCTCTGGCCAGGCAAGCTCCCAGGCTGCAGGGCCGTCCCCTCTTCCCAGTGCTGAGTGGCCACGTCTGACTGCAGAGTGCCCCGAGGGAAGGGTTAGATAGTGCCTGGCCATGGGTCGCTGAGGGGAGGCGGACGGGGGGGTTCCCTGGCCGTGGGTCGCTGAGGGGAGGCGGACGGGGGGGTTCCCTGGCCATGGGTCGCTGAGGGGAGGCGGACGGGGGGGTTCCCTGGCCGTGGGTCGCTGAGGGGAGGCGGACGGGGGGGTTCCCTGGCCGTGGGTCGCTGAGGGGAGGGGGGCGGGGGGGGGTTCCCTGGCCGTGGGTCGCTGAGGGGAGGCGGACGGGGGGGTTCCCTGGCCGTGGGTCGCTGAGGGGAGGCGGACGGGGGGGTTCCCTGGCCGTGGGTCGCTGAGGGGAGGCGGACGGGGGGGTTCCCTGGCCGTGGGTCGCTGAGGGGAGGGGGCGGGGGGGGGGGGTTCCCTGGCCGTGGGTCGCTGAGGGGAGGCGGACGGGGGGGTTCCCTGGCCGTGGGTCGCTGAGGGGAGGCGGACGGGGGGGTTCCCTGGCCGTGGGTTGCTGAGGGGAGGGGGGCGGGGGGGGGTTCCCTGGCCGTGGGTCGCTGAGGGGAGGCGGACGGGGGGGTTCCCTGGCCGTGGGTCGCTGAGGGGAGGGGGCGGGGGGGGGGTTCCCTGGCCGTGGGTCGCTGAGGGGAGGCGGACGGGGGGGTTCCCTGGCCGTGGGTCGCTGAGGGGAGGCGGACGGGGGGGTTCCCTGGCCGTGGGTCGCTGAGGGGAGGGGGGCGGGGGGGGGTTCCCTGGCCGTGGGTCGCTGAGGGGAGGGGGACGGGGGGGTTCCCTGGCCGTGGGTCGCTGAGGGGAGGCGGACGGGGGGGTTCCCTGGCCATGGGTCGCTGAGGGGAGGCGGACGGGGGGGTTCCCTGGCCGTGGGTCGCTGAGGGGAGGGGGCGGGGGGGTTCCCTGGCCGTGGGTCGCTGAGGGGAGGGGGCGGGGGGGGGTTCCCTGGCCGTGGGTCGCTGAGGGGAGGGGGCGGGGGGGTTCCCTGGTCGTGGGTCGCTGAGGGGAGGGGGCGGGGGGGTTCCCTGGCCGTGGGTCGCTGAGGGGAGGGGGCGGGGGGGTTCCCTGGCCGTGGGTTGCTGAGGGGAGGAGGCCGGGGGGGTTCCCTGGCTGTGGGTCGCTGAGGGGAGGGGGGTTCCCTGGCCGTGGGTCGCTGAGGGGAGGGGGCGGGGGGGTTCCCTGGCCGTGGGTCGCTGAGGGGAGGGGGCGGGGGGGTTCCCTGGCCGTGGGTCGCTGAGGGGAGGGGGGCGGGGGGGTTCCCTGGCCGTGGGTCGCTGAGGGGAGGCGGACGGGGGGGTTCCCTGGCCGTGGGTCGCTGAGGGGAGGCGGACGGGGGGGTTCCCTGGCCGTGGGTCGCTGAGGGGAGGGGGGCGGGGGGGGTTCCCTGGCCGTGGGTCGCTGAGGGGAGGCGGACGGGGGGGTTCCCTGGCCGTGGGTCGCTGAGGGGAGGCGGACGGGGGGGTTCCCTGGCCGTGGGTCGCTGAGGGGAGGGGGGCGGGGGGGGGTTCCCTGGCCGTGGGTCGCTGAGGGGAGGGGGACGGGGGGGTTCCCTGGCCATGGGTCGCTGAGGGGAGGCGGACGGGGGGGTTCCCTGGCCATGGGTCGCTGAGGGGAGGCGGACGGGGGGGTTCCCTGGCCGTGGGTCGCTGAGGGGAGGGGGGCGGGGGGGTTCCCTGGCCGTGGGTCGCTGAGGGGAGGGGGCGGGGGGGGTTCCCTGGCCGTGGGTCGCTGAGGGGAGGGGGGCGGGGGGGTTCCCTGGTCGTGGGTCGCTGAGGGGAGGGGGCGGGGGGGTTCCCTGGCCGTGGGTTGCTGAGGGGAGGAGGCCGGGGGGGTTCCCTGGCTGTGGGTCGCTGAGGGGAGGGGGGTTCCCTGGCCGTGGGTCGCTGAGGGGAGGCGGGCGGGGGGGTTCCCTGGCTGTGGGTCGCTGAGGGGAGGGGGGTTCCCTGGCCGTGGGTCGCTGAGGGGAGGCGGGCGGGGGGGTTCCCTGGCTGTGGGTCGCTGAGGGGAGGGGGCGGGGGGGTTCCCTGGCTGTGGGTCGCTGAGGGGAGGGGGGTTCCCTGGCCGTGGGTCGCTGAGGGGAGGGGGGTTCCCTGGCCGTGGGTCGCTGAGGGGAGGCGGGGGGGGGGTTCCCTGGCTGTGGGTCGCTGAGGGGAGGGGGCGGGGGGGTTCCCTGGCCGTGGGTCGCTGAGGGGAGGGGGCGGGGGGGTTCCCTGGCCGTGGGTCGCTGAGGGGAGGAGGCCGGGGGGGTTCCCTGGCCGTGGGTCGCTGAGGGGAGGAGGCCGGGGGGGTTCCCTGGCCGTGGGTCGCTGAGGGGAGGGGGGGCGGGGGGGTTCCCTGGCCGTGGGTCGCTGAGGGGAGGGGGGGCGGGGGGGTTCCCTGGCCGTGGGTCGCTGAGGGGAGGCGGGCGGGGGGGTTCCCTGGCCGTGGGTCGCTGAGGGGAGGGGGGGCGGGGGGGTTCCCTGGCCGTGGGTCGCTGAGGGGAGGGGGGGCGGGGGGGTTCCCTGGCCGTGGGTCGCTGAGGGGAGGGGGCGGGGGGGTTCCCTGGCCGTGGGTCGCTGAGGGGAGGGGGGGCGGGGGGGTTCCCTGGCCGTGGGTCGCTGAGGGGAGGGGGGTTCCCTGGCCGTGGGTCGCTGAGGGGAGGAGGCCGGGTGAGATCCAGCCGGGAGGGGCTCCGGTGCGGAGTGCTGCTGTTTCCCGAGTGGCCGGGGGAGGGGCGGCGAGTCGCTCCCCGTTAGTGCCCCGGAGCGAAGCCAGTCGCGCCCCCTCGCGTGTACAGCCCCGGGCGCGGGGCGCCGGTCTGGCGCTCGGGGCTGGTTCCGGCTGCCTTGTGTCTCGCGTTGCGAGCCTGGATCCCCAGGGCTGGGGGCACTTTCCGCCCCGCCCGGTACGTCTGCAACGCTCCACCAGGAGGAAGGGAAACCCAGGGAAATGCTGGCGATCCCCCCCCCCGGCTCTCCCCTTCAGCGTTTCCATTTTGCAAGAGCTCGGTGCTCCGGCCCCTCGGGGCTCGGCGAGTGCAGGGGAGACCCGCTGTGAGGAAGGGCTCAGCCTGCGCCCCGGCCCCTCTGCCCGGACGCAGGGCCCCGTGCGGTGGCATCTTCCCTGCAGGGGGAACCGCGCGGCTCGCCTTGGGAGGAGGCCGGGTCTGCGACTCGGGTGCTGGGGGGCTCTGGGGAGAGACCCCCATGGAGGTGAGACCGACAGGACCCGGAGACGGCCGGCTGACAGCCTGCCCCTGGGCCATGCTGTCTCCTGCCTGCAGGCCTGGTTCCACGTCACTCCCCCTCCAGGCTCCAAGCTCCAGTGGCTGGTGGCTTTGGGGTGCTCTGGTCCTTCCACTTGTTCAAGGGGGAGTCTCTGCGCCTCCCCGTGCCCCAGAGGTGAGATGGGCTGGGGAGCCGCCCCGGGCAGGGCTTTGGGAAGTCAGTGTCCGGTCCCTGGCTCCGCCGTGGCCTTGGGCACGCCCGGCCCGGAGGGACCAGCCCCCCGTAGCGGGAGAGCAAGAGGCTGGGAAGGGGAGGACCCATGGCCGTGCCCTCTCCACCCCGCCTGACCCCAGCTGTCACGGAGCCGGCCCTGCTGCAGCCCAAGCCAGGGGGCTGGTGCCACCTCCTTGCAAAGGGCTGGGGGGCCCGTTAACCCCCCTGCCATTGCAGCGGGCTCAGTGACTCACTTCCGGGGGTGACTCATCCACAGGGGCTTTCTCTGGGCTGCCTCGGGCCTGTCATTAGGGCGGGCGGGGGGGTGGATGTCGGGGCAGGGGGCGCCCAGTCCTGCTCCCCCGCGCTGGAGCCGGGCAGGGGCGCAGGACTGGGCCCGGCACTGAGCCTGCGGGAAGGAAGGTGCATGTGGGGGCAGGGCGACGGGGAGGATGCACCCTGCGCACTTGCATGGTGGGGCCAACGGGTGCAGGGGGAGGGCCCAGCGGTGCAGCATGGGCAGACGGCCACCAGGGGGAGTGGTGCTCAGTGGTGTCAGCAGCCCCCAGCTGCTGCTGCCAGAGGATCTTGCCTTTGCCTCCTCCCTTAGCCACAGGGGGAGGGGCTGAGTTGGCGTGGGGCCAGGGTGGGGGTGCAGGCTGCAGAGGGAGTTGAACTTGGGGTGGGGTGGTCTGAGCTCTGGGGGGCCTCAGATGGGGGCTGCAGAGGGAAATCTGAGGGGGGAGGCTGCAAAGATGGGGGTTGAGCTGGGGGGGTGGCCATGAGGGGGCGCAATGAGTGCAGAGCTGGGGATCCATTGAGGGGAGGCCTCTGTGGGAGAGGGGTCTGAGCTAGTGGGGTGGCTGTGGGGAGATCTGAGCAGCCGGGCGGGGATCTGAGCTAGTGGGGTGGCTGTGGGGGGATCTGAGCAGCCGGGCGGGGGTCTGAGCTAGTGGGGTGGCTGTGGGGGGATCTGAGCAGCCGGGCGGGGGTCTGAGCTAGTGGGGTGGCTGTGGGGAGATCTGAGCAGCCGGGCGGGGGTCTGAGCTAGTGGGGAGGCTGTGGGGGGATCTGAGCAGCCGGGCGGGGGTCTGAGCTAGTGGGGTGGCTGTGGGGGGATCTGAGCAGCCGGGCGGGGGTCTGAGCTAGTGGGGAGGCTGTGGGGAGATCTGAGCAGCCGGGCGGGGGTCTGAGCTAGTGGGGAGGCTGTGGGGGGATCTGAGCAGCCGGGCGGGGGTCTGAGCTACTGGGGAGGCTGTGGGGAGATCTGAGCAGCCGGGCGGGGGTCTGAGCTAGTGGGGAGGCTGTGGGGGGATCTGAGCAGCCGGGCAGGGATCTGAGCTAGTGGGGAGGCTGTGGGGGGATCTGAGCAGCCGGGCGGGGGTCTGAGCTAGTGGGGTGGCTGTGGGGGGATCTGAGCAGCCGGGCGGGGGTCTGAGCACCTGGGGAGGCTGTGGGGGGATCTGAGCAGCCGGGCGGGGATCTGAGCTAGTGGGGTGGCTGTGGGGGGATCTGAGCAGCCGAGCGGGGATCTGAGCTAGTGGGGTGGCTGGGGGGGGATCTGAGCAGCCGGGCGGGGGTCTGAGCTAGTGGGGAGGCTGTGGGGGAATCTGAGCAGCCGGGCGGGGGTCTGAGCTAGTGGGGTGGCTGTGGGGGGATCTGAGCAGCCGAGCGGGGATCTGAGCTAGTGGGGTGGCTGGGGGGGGATCTGAGCAGCCGGGCGGGGGTCTGAGCTAGTGGGGTGGCTGTGGGGGGATCTGAGCAGCCGGGCGGGGGTCTGAGCTAGTGGGGAGGCTGTGGGGGGATCTGAGCAGCCGGGCGGGGGTCTGAGCTAGTGGGGTGGCTGTGGGGGGATCTGAGCAGCCGGGCGGGGGTCTGAGCTAGTGGGGAGGCTGTGGGGGGATCTGAGCAGCCGGGCGGGGGTCTGAGCTAGTGGGGAGGCCGGGAGGGGGTGAGCTGCAGGGGTGTCAGCTCGGGGCAAGGGGAGCCACAGGGGGCAAAGGCAGGAGCCTCATTAGTCCCCAGGAAGACCCTTGTGCTCCTCCGTGTGGTTCTCTCCTGGCGGGGCTCCCCGGGGGCAGCTGTGCTCACGTAGGCCGCTCCGGCCCCGCTCCCGTTCCAGAGCCCTATTTTCCAGGGCGTGCACCTGCCCCAGAAACTCTGAGCTGTATTCTGGCCCACACGTTGCCAGGGCCCGGGGAGAGTTGGGCATGAGTGTCTCCGTGCACGATGCTTTCTGTGCCTCCCGTGTGCAGGTACACGCGTGTAGCTCTGTACAGGCGTGTGGGCACATGCCGCTGCGTTGGCTCTGTGTCTACGTGTGACTATTTCTGCAGCCCCCGACGTTCCGAGGGGAGGAAATGGCCCCTCCCCCTCGCTCCCCGGATGCCCCTGGCCTTCTCGGTCGCTGAGGATCGAAGGCTCCGGCGAGGCTCTTCCTCCCCCTGCCCATTTTGGAAGCACCCCCAGGGAAGTGGTTTCCCCTGGGGCCGCCCTGGGAGGCCGTCGGGGGCGCAGACAAGATTGCACCCCCCGAGTCCCGGGCCCATCCCCCAGCCACGAGGCTCCAGAGCCAAAACTAGAGCCCAGGAGGCCGGACTCCCAGCCCCCTTGTGTGGCCACTAGCTCGCCCGCTTCCCCTGGCTCAGCCCCTTCTTTCCACGCACATTTGCTCGGTTACGTTCTACGCCCCCGTTCACCCTGAGGCCTGCCCTGGATTTGGGCCTCTTCGCTTCCTGCCCCCAGCCGCTGTGCAGGGGTCACTAGGTGCCGCTGATCAGCCGCTGTTAATGTTAAGTGACTTGCCACAGGTACAACAGCAAGTCGGTGGAAGAGTCAAGGCTAGAACCTGGCACCAGGCCTCTGCTCTAACCACTAGACAACCCTCCCTCTTGGCACTGAGGATGGGACCCAGCAATCCACAGTCCCAGCTGCTCTGATTTAGACTAAACCCTGTTTCAGCAACGTGGCTACGTGAGTTCGCACCAGGTGGCTCAGCAGCGTTCGTCCGCGGCGGGCTGTGGCCCCTCCCCGGAGACTGGGCAGTCATAGCTCTTGGCCGTGGCTCACCGTTCCAGCCAATGGCAGTGGCTGGTGGGTGGCGCGGTGGATGCCCATGGCTTTGTGGCCAGCCGGCTGATGGCACAGTGGATGCCCACGGCACTGTGCCTGTCCATGGCCGGCGGGTGGCACGGTGGATGCCCACGGCACTGTGCCTGTCCATGGCCGGCGGGTGGCACGGTGGATGCCCACGGCGCTGTGCCTGTCCATGGCCAGTGGGTGGCACGGTGGATGCCCACGGCGCTGTGCCTGTCCGTGGCCAGTGGGTGGCACGGTGGATGCCCACGGCACTGTGCCTGTCCATGGCCGGCGGGTGGCACGGTTGATGCCCACAGTGCTGTGCCTGTCCATGGACGGCGGGTGGCACGGTGGATGCCCACAGCGCTGTGCCTGTCCATGGATGGCGGGTGGCACGGTGGACGCCCACAGCGCTGTGCCTGTCCGTGGCCAGTGGGTGGCACGGTGGATGCCCACAGCGCTGTGCCTGTCCGTGGCCAGTGGGTGGCACGGTGGATGCCCACAGCGCTGTGCCTGTCCGTGGCCAGTGGGTGGCACGGTGGATGCCCACAGCGCTGTGCCTGTCCGTGGCCAGTGGGTGGCACGGTGGATGCCCACAGCGCTGTGCCTGTCCATGGACGGCGGGTGGCACGGTGGATGCCCACAGCGCTGTGCCTGTCCATGGCCAGCAGGTGGCGTGGTGGATGCCCACAGCGCTGTGCCTGTCCATGGAGGGCGGGTGGCACGGTGGATGCCCACAGCGCTGTGCCTGTCCGTGGCCAGTGGGTGGCACGGTGGACGCCCACAGCGCTGTGCCTGTCCGTGGCCAGCAGGTGGCGTGGTGGATGCCCACAGCGCTGTGCCTGTCCATGGACGGCGGGTGGCACGGTGGACGCCCACAGCGCTGTGCCTGTCCGTGGCCAGTGGGTGGCACGGTGGACACCCACAGCGCTGTGCCTGTCCGTGGCCGGCGGGTGGCACGGTGGACACCCACAGCGCTGTGCCTGTCCGTGGCCAGAAGGTGGCGTGGTGGATGCCCACGGCGCTGTGCCTGTCCGTGGCCAGCGGGTGGCACGGTGGACACCCACAGCGCTGTGCCTGTCCGTGGCCAGAAGGTGGCGTGGTGGATGCCCACGGTGCTGTGCCTGTCCATGGCCGGCGGGTGGCACAGTGGACGCCCACAGCACTGTGCCTGTCCGTGGCCAGCAGGTGGCGCGGTGGACGCCCACAGCACTGTGCCTGTCCGTGGCCGGCGGGTGGCACGGTGGACGCCCACGGCGCTGGGCCCGTCCGTGGCCGGCGGGTGGCACGGTGGACGCCCACGGCGCTGGGCCCGTCCGTGGCCGGCGGGTGGCACGGTGGACGCCCACGGCGCTGGGCCCGTCCGTGGCCGGCGGGTGGCACGGTGGACGCCCACGGCGCTGGGCCCGTCCGTGGCCGGCGGGTGGCACGGTGGACGCCCACGGCGCTGGGCCCGTCCGTGGCCGGCGGGTGGCACGGTGGACGCCCACGGCGCTGGGCCCGTCCGTGGCCGGCGGGTGGCACGGTGGACGCCCACGGCGCTGGGCCCGTCCGTGGCCGGCGGGTGGCACGGTGGACGCCCACGGCGCTGGGCCCGTCCGTGGCCGGCGGGTGGCACGGTGGACGCCCACGGCGCTGGGCCCGTCCGTGGCCGGCGGGTGGCACGGTGGATGCCCACGGCGCTGGGCCCGTCCGTGGCCGGCGGGTGGCACGGTGGATGCCCATGGCGCTGTGCCTGTCCGTGGCCGGCGGGTGGCGTGGTGGATGCCCACGGCGCTGTGCCTGTCCGTGGCCGGCGGGTGGCATGGTGGATGCCCACAGCGCTGGGCCTGTCCGTGGCCGGCGGGTGGCACGGTGGATGCCCACAGCACTGGGCCCGTCCGTGGCCGGCGGGCCACCTGTCTCCCGTTTGCCCATCTCTTTCCTGTCGGGTGGCACTCAGACCTGGACATGATGCTCTAGCTGGGGCCTCGTCCGTGCCGGAGCAGAGCAGGAAAACCCTACAGTCCAAGGGTGCGCACGAGCCACGGCCCGGTCGCTGGGTCCAGCTGCCTGTGAATCGGCCAGCTCGGTGGGAGAAGGCCGTGCAACCCAGGGAGAGCATGGGGCCGACTTAAAGCCAGGTGGGCATGTGGCCCAGCCCTGGGCTTAGCCCCCAGAAATGGGGGTTCAGTTGTGGCGCTGGCTCCATGGGGAACCTTGTGCAAGTGGCTGAATCTCTCTGGGCCCCCACAGAACGGCCGCCCTTCCTTCAGGTCCTGGCAGCGCAGAGGGTGCGCCCTTGGGGCAGGCGGCCACGGGCCGTGGCTCTGCTGCACCGTGGGGGAAGGGATCAATGCAGCGCCTGCGAGGGGGTGTTGGGCTGGTGGGGAGAGCAGGAGTGAGGCGGGGGGGCCCTGCTGCTGCTGCTCCCGGTGCCGGCCTGCCGAAGGTACTTGGGCGGCTGCGGCGGGGGCCATGCCAGCAGGCCGACTGTGATCTGTGCACGCTGGCCTGGGTACCCTGCCTCCCCTGCCTGGCAGCTGCCCCTTCACTTGCAGGGCAGAGGTACCCAGAGTGCCCAGGCTGGGCAACGCCAGTGTGGGCTGGGCTGGGCTGTACTGGGCCTTTCGCGGCTGCCCCTGCCTTAGCTAAGGGAGGCGGTGTGGCCCCACGGGGAGGGGCCTGGCCTACAATTCAGGAGCCCCGGATGCTGGGCCATCCATGGCTCTGGAGTCCACGGAGGGGTCGGCACCTAGGCAGTTCTGTTCCCAGCCTGCCTCCGTGCTGCTGCGTGACGCCTTCCTTGGTCTGCTTGGCCTGGAAGCTCCTTGGGGCAGGGAATGCCTCAGTTTCCCCGTATAGCAGCGTGTTGCTTCCCTCCTTTGCAAAGCCAGAAGAGCAGGCGGCAGGGGGGCCGTTCAGCTTAGAGCGGAGACGACGCCAGGGGAGATGATGGAGGCCCTGTGCAATCAGCAAGGCGGAGGCGAAAGTGACTAAGTGGCGTTTACCCACCGCTCAACGGACACACGGGGGGTCGCTCAATAAAACGAATGGAGGGAGACAGGCCTGAGGACGTGGGTCTGCGCCCCCCCCAGCCTGTGGCGCTCTGGGGCAGGGCTGCTGCAAAGGCCAAATGAACGAGAGAAATTCAGAGGCTAGAGCCAGGATTGGCTTTTGGGCAGCCTGGGGAGGCGCGCAGCCCTGCACGGCCCTAGGACTGAGCCCCGGTGCATGGGGAGGGGTCACGCCAGACTCGCCCTGCTCTGTTCTCTCCCTGCCAGGAGCCGGGACGTGGCGCTAGACGGGCCTGTGGTCGAGGTGGTATTTTGCTCTGTGCCCGTACAGCGCGGTCTCAGCTGGGGCCTGCCTGTGCCCCTAGGAGCAGGGCTGAATCCAGCAGGCGGGGAGAGGCGGGGCCCGTGGGCGAGAGGCGCCTGCGGGTGCCCTCATGTGCCTTCTCTGTTTCGACAGCTGTTGCCCTGGGCCGGGCGAGGGTTAATGCCCAGGCGTGAGGCTGGCGGGTGGCAGGACAGAGGCAGGTCCAGGTGGCAGGGGTGGTGGGCGCGGGGCGGTGGGTTTGCATTCCTGCTCCTCTCTGCCCGCATCCCCGCGCAGGACCTCCCTGGGTGTGGGGGTGGCAGGTGGGGGGGAGCACTGCGGAGGGGGATGGGAAAGGGGGGAGGGGGAGCCCATAACTAGGCTGGTTCCTGCACAAAAAGGCAGAAGATGCAGGAAGCAACGTAGTGGAGGGGGAGCTTTTGTCATGTGGCGTCTTCAGGGTCCTGGTGCCGCCTGGTTCCCGTGCTGGAGCCCTGGGGCTGGACAGAGTCCTGCTGTCACAGTGGCTGAGATTAACCAAGGGGATTGGTGATGGGGGGGGGGCTGAGACCCCTTAAAGGGGCAGGAGCCTTCTGAAATCAGCCCCTTCAGTGTCTCTCCTCCATCCTCCCAGAGCCAGCGGGACTCCCTGCTGCTGGGGGTCTTGGCTGGAGGCTAGCGCCTGGCAGGAGCACGGCCCCGCATGGCCCCTGGGGTCATTCGTCAGCTCGACGCCCTCGGTCCCGGCTGGGCAAGGAGGGTCAGGCACCCGGCCGGGGGGGCAGAGGAGCCAAGGCGCAGGGAGGGGACTGTACCCATGGGGCCGGGTAGAGGGCTGGCCGTGCCCTGAGCCCCCCACGGCCTGACCCTCGCCTGCCTGCCGGTCAGATGCTGCCGCCTGAGGACCTCCGGGGACAGCGCTGGGGGATCCTGGGAAGCTAAAATCAACCCCCAAGAGGCCTGATTCCTCTTTTGCATCCGCGTGGGCGGCGCGTAGAGGCACGGTGCGGGGCTGGAGGGAGCTTGGCTCTTTTCCAGCATCTGCCACTGAGCCAGGGCAAGTCACTTGTCCCAGCTGTGCCTCAGTTTCCCCTCCAGCCCTTCGCCTGTCTCTTTATCTCGCGTGTGCCCTGGCCTTGTGCCTCTTGCTGTATGTCAGCCCAGGGCCTAGCACAGCGGGGCTCCGTGCTCGCCCATCGAACACGAGTAACAAACAGATGGGTTACCCTGGAGCGATGGGGGGAGAAGTCAGGCCCCTGGGGGCATCGAGTCGAGTTTCCCCAGGGCTGAATGTGGTGCGAGGGGACGCTGCGCTCCCTGACTCCTGCCCCGCTGGAGATTCCACTGTGGGCAGAGTCTCAGGGCCGTGCGGGTTGAAACACTTCCAGGGGAGGGTCGCTGGCTGGCCGTGGCCGTGAGCCACCAGCCAGTGGCTCCTGTCGCACGTGAGGGGGCTGGGGCCGTGTCTAGGGGCCTGGCTTTGCCGGGGAGCCAGGCCGCAGCCCCCGCAGCGAGCGCCGGTCTCTCGGGGTCAGGGGCTGCGTGTGCGGCTCCCCCAGCCTCTGCCGCTGTTGGCACCCCTGAAGGGGAGATCCTAGCAGTCGCTCAGCTCGCCGAGGCCGCCAGGCACTTGACGCCCGCCCTCCCAAAGCCCCGCTGCTCCCCAAGGGTAACAGCCAGACCCCCCTCCACGCGCTGCCCCTGCCTCCCTCCGGCGGCTGAGCTGGATCCGGCCCAGGGCACCAGGAAAAGGGGCAGCCCCAGGCCCTGCGGAGGCGCGTGGGCTGCTGGCTCGGGGCGAGGGAGCCCCCGGGGCCGCGCTAACCGGCCTGGCGCAGCGGCTCCGTCCCACCGCGACAGGCGCCCGGGGGCCGCGTTCCAGAGCCGCTCTGGGTCGACTCCCCTGTGGCCCCGGCCCGCTCGGGGGGGCTCCCCCCGCCCAGCCCGGGCGGCCAGGCCCGTGCGCTCGCTCTAAGACCCAGAGGGAGCCGGGGCCGGGCGGGAGGCTGGGCCGTTTGCAGAAGGGCTGGAGCCTCCGGTCTCCATCACCAGCCATTGAGGCGCAGCGAGCGGCGGGGGGAGACGGGGCGGGCGAGGGGGCCGCATCACCTGGCCGGAGATGGCCTGAGCCCTCCCCGGGGGCGATCGCGAGGGCGCCCGGGCGCCAGGAGCAGCCCTGCCCCTCCCCAGCCAGCCCCTCCTCGCCCGAGGCGCGCCGCTGCCTGCGCGGGGGATGCGCGCCGGGAGGGCGCCGGGCGGACGAGGCCGCGCGAGGCTATGAGGTGCGGGCGGCCGGCGAAGAGCCCTCGCTGAGCCATGCTGCAGACGGAGCCCCACGCCGGCAGCGGCAGCCCCGGCAGCGGGCTGAGAAGCGCCTCCCCGCACCGGAACGCCTACGAGGCCGGGATCCAGGCCCTGCGCGCCACAAAGGATGCCCTTGGGCCGGCCGAGAGCGAGGAGGCCAAGAAGGCCCGGAGCAAGAAGTATGGGTCCAACGTGCACCGCATCAAGAACATGTTCCTGCAGATGGGGACCGCCCCGGGCGAGGCCCCCTGCGACCTGGCCAAGGCCCGGGAGAAACCCGTGCGGCTCTCCCTGCCCCGGGCCAGCAGCCTGAACGAGAACGTGGACCACAGCGCGCTGCTCGCGCTGGGCACCAGCGTGTCGGAGCGGGTGAGCCGCTTCGACTCCAAGCCCGACAAGCCGCCCTCCAAGCTGCAGG
The DNA here is from genome assembly GCF_052426305.1 of Pelodiscus sinensis. Taxonomy (NCBI): domain Eukaryota; kingdom Metazoa; phylum Chordata; order Testudines; family Trionychidae; genus Pelodiscus; species Pelodiscus sinensis. The sequence continues at coordinate 616,428 of NC_143080.1, forward strand.
AGACCCGCAAGATCTTCGAGCGGAGCCTGCAGGAGAAGGAGGCCACCACCAAGCTCCTGCTGCGGAAGGAGCGGCCCGGCTTCCAGGACAGGAAGCTGGACGTGGTGGTGCGCTTCAACGGCAGCACCGAGTCGCTGGACACGCTGGGCACGGACGCCGTGTCGCCCACCGTCAGCCAGCTGAGCGCCGTCTTCGAGAAGGCCGACCTGAGGAACAACCTGCACAAAGCCCCCGGCAAGGCAGGGCCCCTCAACTCCAAGATCATCAGCAAGCGGTCCCGGGTCTTCCTCCAGGGCCCGGAGGGGGGTAAGGGGGAAGCCAGGGCGGGCGAGGGGCCGGCTCCCCAGGGCAGAGCCAGGCACCTTGAGGGCGACAAGGCCCAAGCCAGGGCGGCCACGGGTGCCCCCCGGCCGGGCGAGAAGGAGGCCACGGGCCCACGGGCTCAGGGCGCCCAGGAGGTGCGGAAGATCAAGCCGGTGGAGGTGGAGGAGAGCGGGGATTCGGAGCAGGAGCTCGAGGCCGCTGAGCGGGCGGAGGAGCCGGCGGCCGAGCAGGACAGGAGCAAGAGCTCCGCCGGCTTCGCACCCGGGCCCGCCGGGGCCGAGGAGATCCAGGCCGAGGTGACGGTGCACGCCTCCTTGGAGAACAGCAGCCCGGCTGCCAAGGCACACGGACAGGCCCCGGAGGCGGACGCCGGCCCCGCGGAGGAGGGCAAGGCCGAGGGGCAGGAGGAGGCCGACCTGGGCGACGAGTCCAAGAGGGAGGACTTCTCGGAGGCCGACCTGGTGGACATTAGCGCCTACAGCGGGCTGGGGGAGGACTCCGGGGGGAGCGGGCTGGACGAGGACGAGGAGGCCGACGGGCTGTACGAGCCCGAGTCGAGCTGCGTGGAGATCCCCGGGCTGTCGGAGGAGGAGGAGCTGGCTCCCAACCGCAAGATCCAGTTCAGCACGGCTCCCATCCAGGTAGGCACTGGGCGGGGTAACGGGCCGCCCGCCCACCCATGGGAGGTGTGAACGGCCCCCGCCCGTCAGAGCTGGGATGAGACCCCAGCAGGCCCTTGTGTCTAGCCCCACGGCCCCCCATCACACTGCAGCTCCCTGCCTGGGGGGTTCCAAGCCGGGGCAGCATGCCCCCATGGTCGCCCTGTTGGTCCAGTCGGGGCGTGGACTCTCGGGGTGCCATGGCCTCTGTGCCCACCACACTGTCCGTGCGCCGACCCCATGAAATGCGGCCACTGCTGGGGTGGCTGGACAGCATCCGTCCAGTGCACACTGATCTGGGGGCAGGGGGAGGAGCAGGGCTCGGGTACCGCGGAGCCAGCCCCTCCCGGGGCTGAGACAGGCCGTGAGGGGCCAAGCTGAGCCGCGGTTGGGATCTGGGTCCCCCACCTCCCGGAGGTCTGAGCCAGCCCTGCTGCGAATGGGGCAGGTGACTCCAGGGATGCGCCCGTTTGGTGAGCAGGCAGAACCCACCTTCCTCTCCGCCGGGAGCACCGAGCGGTGTCAGGCACCGCCTGCCTGCCTGGGCCTCAAAGCCAAGCCGGGCCTGGCTGCCGGGTGTCTGTGGGGCTTGCACTGCATGGCAGGGAGCCGGGTGGGGGGTGCTCTGACAGTGAGGGGCAAGAGACATCCTGGGTATCCCAGGAGCCTGGCTGCCGGGTGTCTGTGGGGCTTGCACTGCATGGCAGGGAGCCGGGTGGGGGGTGCTCTGACAGTGAGGGGCAAGAGACATCCTGGGTATCCCAGGAGCCTGGCTGCCGGGTGTCTGTGGGGCTTGCACTGCATGGCATGCAGGGAGCCGGGTGGGGGGTGCTCTGAGCAGTGAGGGGCAAGAGACATCCTGGGTATCCCAGGAGCCTGGCTGCTGGGGTGTCTGTGGGGCTTGCACTGCATGGCAGGGAGCCGGGTGGGGGGTGCTCTGACAGTGAGGGGCAAGAGACATCCTGGGTATCCCAGGAGCCTGGCTTCTCGCAGGGAGGGGCAGCCCCCGGGATGCACTCATGGAGCTGGTGGGGAGGGGGAGGGGCCTGTGGGGGCCGAGAAGGAGCACTGATTGCCCCCCACAGACTCCCCTCTGGGGTCGCGCCCGGGGCGTGTGGGGTGTAACCCCCCCCCCAGAGCTGGGCGCTGCCGCTGGTGTCCCACCCCGGAGCAGGGGCCTGCAGCACCAACCACCCCAGCTCCAGCTCTTGCTGCTGTTGCGGGGGGGGGGGGACGACTTCTCTGCAGCCCCTTGGCCTGGGTTGCGCCTGCTCCCTCCCCCCCCCTTTTACCCCTGGACTGGAGTGCGGCTCAGTGCGTGGCTGGTGCGTGAGCCATTCCCGGCTGGTCTGACTCCAGGCCCGGCTGTTACCCATACACAGCTTGGGGCAAGGGAGGGCCATGGGGGAGGGGGTTGGGTGCTAGGAGCGTCAGGTTCCATGCCCAGCTCTGCCACTGACTCACTGGGTGACCTCGGGCAAGTCACACCTGCCTCAGTTTCCCCCTTTGCAGAGCTCAGGCCGCCCGGCTTGGAGGCTGGGCTAGTTAACGTTTGGGTGGCAGGTGCTGCAGAGCAGGACTTGTTAGGATTGGGGCCCTCATGGGCGAGCAGGCAGGACAACTTTGCCCAGCGAGGACTCTTGTGGCGGGCCTGGGGCCAGGAGGAGACCTGTATGGCCCTGCGCCCGGCGGGGTGTCCCCAGCGCCTGTCAGGTCGGAGGGCAGGAGCACACGGCAGGGGCTTGTCTTGGCCTTCTGCCATTGCCCCTTCTCCGTGTGACGAGTGTCCCCGGGTGTCCTAGGCCCCTTCTCCCTGTGCTGAGCTGCCTGAGCATCGCACTGGAAGGCAGGGCCCTGCTGCGCCAGGCGCTGCAGGGCCTTGGCCCCCAAGAGCTCAATCTGAATAGACAAGACAAAGGCAAATAGACATGCCCAAGGTCACCCAGCACGTCGGTGGCAAAGCCAGGTGTCCTGGGCCCCGGTGCTGTCCACTGCCCTGGCCTGCCTCTCTCTCCACAGGCCTCCGGCTGCCATCTGTCCATTGGCCGGCGAGGCTCCAGATGGGCTCTCCGGAGGCGGGGCGGCCCGGTCACGTCCCTGCCCTTAGGCAGGTGGGGACCCTAGAGGGGAAGGCGCAGATGGGGGGGCACCCGGCATCAGGATACTGCTGGTCTCTGAACTGTCATGGTCCCGCCCCCCAGGCGCAGCACGAGTGAGAAAGGGGAAGGAAGTCTCCGTGCAAGCAGCCCTGGCAGCTTCAGCACAACCCACGTGGGCACGGAAGAGCCCGGGGGGAGGGGAGAGTGTGGCAGAGATCTGGGGCGGGCCGGGGGTGGGTCTGGGGCAGGCCGAGGGGGCCGGGGGGTGGGTCTGGGGCAGGCCGAGGGGGCCGGGGGGTGGGTCTGGGGCAGGCGGAGGGGGCCGGGGGTGGGTCTGGGGCAGGCCGAGGGGGCCGGGGGTGGGTCTGGGGCAGGCCGAGGTGGCCGCGGGTGGGTCTGGGGCGGGCCGAGGGGGCCGGGGGTGGATATGGGGCGGGCGGAGGGGGCCGGGGGTGGGTCTGGGACGGGCCGAGGGGGCCGGGGGGTGGGTCTGGGGCAGGCGGAGGGGGCCGGGGGGTGGGTCTGGGGCAGGCGGAGGGGGCCGGGGGGTGGGTCTGGGGCAGGCCGAGGGGGCCGGGGGTGGGTCTGGGGCAGGCGGAGGGGGCCGGGGGTGGGTCTGGGGCGGGCCGAGGGGGCCGGGGGTGGGTCTGGGGCGGGCCGAGGTGGCCGCGGGTGGGTCTGGGGCGGGCCGAGGTGGCCGCGGGTGGGTCTGGGGCGGGCCGAGGGGGCCGGGGGTGGGTCTGGGACGGGCCGAGGGGGCCGGGGGTGGGTCTGGGGCGGGCCGAGGGGGCCGGGGGTGGATATGGGGCGGGCCGAGGGGGCCGGGGGTGGGTCTGGGGCAGGCCGAGGGGGCTGGGGTGGGTCTGGGGCAGGCCGAGGGGGCCGGGGTGGTCTGGGGCAGGCTGAGGGGCCGGGGGTAGACACATCCATGGCGCCTGTGGGAGGAGCGCAGAGGGAGGGAGGCGCCGGCGTGGCTGGCAAAGGGGCGCAGGGCTCCCCTCCTGGCAGCGGCAGGGAAGTTTCCAGCTGCGGGTCCCCAGGGGGTTCCTGACAGTAGCTGGCCGGTGGCAGAGGCGCGACTGGGTCTCGGGCTGAGCGCAGCCCCTGGCCGCCTGAGGCGCCACGACCCCTGGGAGCCATCGCCCGCTGGCGGAGGGGGCACAGGAGCTCCGGGGCCAGCCCCTTCCCGCCCCCCTTGTGTCGAGCGAGGCCGGGCCGGGGTGAACCGGCCCCCCAGCTGTGCAGCCATTGTGGGACTCAGCCCCGTGGCCGGCTGAGCAGCAGTCGCGGTGCCCGCCGGGTCGGTGACTCGTGTCTCTCCGGGCTTGGGGGGCAGGCTCCTGGCGGGGTGCCCCAGCTGGAAGTCTCCTCAGAGGCTGCTCCCCGCTGGGCACGCCCCGCATGTGGCACGGGCAGGGCTGGATCCAGCCGAGCCCCTGGGGATGCCCTGGCCGGGGAGGCGCGTAGAGAAGAGCCGAGCCCTTCGGAGGCTCTGTCCCCGATGGGGGGCAGAGCCCTTGGAGATGGGGCCCGAGGGCTGTGAGTGGGGGAGGGGGCAAGCGCTGCCTTGTAAAGCTGGTTGGGAGCTGAGGCGCGCCGACCCGTGTTATTGTAGGGCCTACCCAAACTGTTGGGTGCGTGTGTCTCATTGGTGCGGCGGGAGGGCGAATTCCTGGCCTGGATTCGGTGGGGTTCTCCCTCACGCTGGGATTGCTGGGAGCTGGGCTTGGCCTGACTCCAACACGTCTCTAAAATTCTCTCCCCGGCCAGGCGCCCAGGGGCTGGGAGCCCCGAATGCAGGGGGGCGGGGGACAGGAGGGAGGGGACGCCGCGCCCTCCTGTCAATCCCAGACTGCCTCACGCCTGGGAGCCCCTCCCTGCCGACTGCTTCTTTGTGTCTTCCATGCCCGGGCTGGGTATGTGGGCCCATCACCCTGGCCTCTGGTCCCCGCAGTCAGCGGCAACCCCCCTGCATGCCAGTGGGGGCAGGGAATCAGGAGCAGGCTGGGAGCATAGAACCCAGGGGGTTGCCGTTCTATATATTACGGTACTCCTGTACAGAGCTTTGCAAATGGGTCAGGGCAGCCCCAGGGATGGGTGCTGGGAGGAGAAACCGAGGCCCAGAGAGGGGACGCGTCTGGCCCGAGTCACATGGCCAGTTAGGGCAGTGACGAGGCTAGAACCCAGGCGTCCCAACCCGCACGGGCTGTGGCACGCGCCGTCTGCGGGCACGGCTGCGGGGGGTGGCTGGCAAAGCGAGGACCTGCCCAGCCCCTGGCAGGCTGGCACCGGGGCAGCTGGCCCATCTGCCCCCCGCGCTGTGACCGCTCGCAGAGCCGCTCTGCCCTCGGGAGCCCCTGCCTGGCAGGCCCAGGCGCCCCATTGACCAGGGCAGGCTGCCTGGAGACGCAGCGGCCGCCATCCTGGCCAGCACAGGGGTCTGAGTGGGGACCTCGGGGACTAGCCATGGAGTGGCCCTGCCACGCCCAGGCACTCGGAGCCCTCCCCCCCCGGCAGAGGGTTCCTGTGCTCACAGTGGGGAGGGCTGCTCAGCGACCGTGGGGCTGCAGTTGACAAAGCGGGGGGTGGGTCAGGTTCAGACAGCTCCTGGGGGAGGGGGCTGGGGCCCAGTTTCTGACTGGGTTGAGCGCAGGGCCTGGGATTGAATTCGTGGGTCTGTATTCATGCCAAATACTTTCCCCGCCACGCCGGGACAGTCCCTTGCCCTGCGCCACGCCTGACCGTGACGCTTTCCAGCCCCTCCCCGAGGAGAATGCACCCGCCTTACTGGTGGGGAAACCGAGGCAGGGGGCAGTCGACCCATTTGCCAATGTTCCCAGAGAGGCAGGGTTAAAATCTGGGTCCTTGTTACGCTCAGAGGGACCCTGCCTGCCGTGGGTCACTCAGATCCCACAGGGCGGCGGTGCCGGGCCCCTCTCGCCCTGGGGCGTTTGTGTCCGTCGTGCAGCCGCGTTCCTTGGGCTTGCGCTCGGGGAGCCGTTGGTCTTCCCGGTCGGGAAAGCCGCCAGACCGAACCGGTGCCGATGGTGCCTGCGGGGTTCTGCCTAGAATACCCCCCCCCCCCCGCCCACCATGCCATTCGGAGCTGCTGACGGAGACACCGGCCGCCGTTCTTCAGCTTTCACGGCCAGCTGGAGAGCACGCTGCCCTGTGCAGCCTGGAGCACGGCGCGTGGGCAAGCGGCAGCGCGAGTGGCTCTGGTTACTCCAGGGACGAGCGAGTCCCTGGCCGTTACCAGCCCCCAGCTGCCCGCTCAGCACTGACCTGCCCGGAGGGCACATGGGCCAAGGGGCTGCTGGCAGGCGCCTGGGCAGCATCACAGACCGCGCTGGAGGATGCTCAGACCCTGTTCCGCAGCCCAACATCCTGCCCACGACACCTTTGTGATTCCCTTGGGGCCGTGACCTTTCTTGGCTCAGGAGTCCTGGGCGGGGGCAGATGATTTCCCCGAGGTTCTGCAGCTTCCTGCATTGCGCCCTGGGGCTTGGACAGGGCTGTGGACGGCTCCACGCCCCCTGGAAGGCTGCCAGTGAATTTTGGAGGCTGAATCATTTTCAAAAGGGATTTAGGCTCCTCGGTGTCTGAATCCTTTTGAAATTGAGATTCAGGGTCCTAAATCTGTTGGGTGTTGGGACCCTGAACGTAGCAACATTTACATGCCTTGGAAAAGTCTGGTGACGTGCCAAGGTCACCCAGGAAACCTGTGGCAGAGGCGGCAGCTGGTTTCCCGGTCCCAAGCTGGTGGCCTGAGCACCGGGCCGCTTGTCTGCTGGGCAGATGAATGCTTGGGGAACAAACTCTCTGGCCGTGCTCCTGTGGGGCGAAATGCAGCCAGCCCCGGGGTGGGGGGTGAAGGGCTGGTGCTACGGCCGTTGTGCAGAAGGCTTTGCTCCATAGCCCACGCCACTGGGCTCTAATTCCCTTGCGAGCGCCGCCGGAGAGCGACAGTGACGGGCACAAGGGCTGCGAGCAAAGCCGGACCCTCCCTCTCTCCTCGGCATGAAAGCAGCGTCTCGCCCAGCCCGTGGGCCTGTCGGCTTCAGGGTACACCTGGCCATGAACTGGGAGCCTGTACTGTCGCAGAGACCCACCCCCCGCCGTGGGCTGCCAGCCACGTCCCTGCCCTGCGGGCCATCTCCCCATGGAGCAGCCAGCCCTTGTCCTGTGCTCGTGCGTTCTCCCATGGAGGGGTTGGAATCCCCCCGTCCCAGCCTCCTGTGATGACGGGGGCGCCTCCTTTTCCACTTACACGTGAGCACGGGCGTTGCTAGGGCGTGGGGATGTGGCTGGAGCGCCGCAGCGTTACGCGAACGGGGGTAATTCGCTCCCCTGGCAGTGGACGAATAGCCGCATCTATGCCTTGGGTTTGCTCCTCTGAGCGGCAGTGCCTACAGGGCGCGTTCCCAGGTGGCGAACTTGCTCTCGATTTTACGCATGGACCAGGTCAAATAATTAGTTTGCAGCACACTAGGGTGTGAATTTACCCCGCCTCTGCCTGCTGGGGCCTGGCTGGTGGGTGGGCCTGGCTGCTGCCCATTAGCCGTGTGTTAGTGCGCTTCCATTTAGTTTTCACTGAAACATTAACGAACTGTGACTGTGCAGTGGCCGTGTCTGGGCAGACAGGCAGGCCACGCAGGCTACTGCAAGGGACATTTGCTCCCCAGCTTGCTGTGAATCGATTGTTCTTGTAGGGCAAGGGCGGGGAGCCATCTTTGGGCCACACTGAGCCACAGGAAAATCAGTCAAAAGTATTATATATCGGTATAGAAAGTACGCTTGTTAAGTTTGCAGATGATCCCAAGCTGGGAGGGGTTGCGACTAATCTGCAGGATGGGGTCATAATTCAAAATGACCTGGACAAACTGGAGAAATGGTCTGAGGGAAACAGGATGAAGTTTAATAAAGACAAATGCAAAGTGCTCCACTTAGGAAGGAACAATCAGTTTCACACACAGAATGGGAAGTGACTGTCTGGGAAGGAGCACAGCAGAAAGGGATCTAGGGGTCATAGTGGAGCACAAGCTGAATATGAGTCAGCAGTGTGATGCTGTTGCAAAAAAAGCAAATATGATTCTGGGATGTATTAACAGGAGTGTTGTGAGCAAGACACGAGAAGTCATTCTTCCGCTCTACTCTGCACTGGTTAGGCCTCAGCTGGAGTACTGTGTCCAGTTCTGGGCGCCACATTTCAAGAAAGATGTGGAGACATTGGAGAAGGTCCAGAGAAGAGCAACGAGAATGAGGAAAGGTCTAGAGAACATGAGCTATGAGGGAAGACTGAAGGAATTGGGTTTGTTTAGTTTAGAAAAGAGAAGACTGAGGGGGACATGAGAGCAGTTTTCAGGTATCTAAAAGGGTGTCTTAAGGAGGAGGGAGAAAACTTGTTCATCTTGGCCTCTGGGGATAGAACAAGCAGCAATGGGCTTAAACTGCAGCCAGGGAGGTTGGTTTAGGTTGGCCATTAGGAAAAAGTTCCTGCCTGTCAGGGTGGTTAAACACTGGAATGAGTTGCCCAGGGAGGTTGTGGAATCTCCATCTCTGGGGATATTTCAGAGCAGGTTGGATAAATGTCTGTCCAGGATGCTCTAGACAGAGCTGGGTCCTGCCATGAGGGCAGGGGACTAGACTCGATGACTCTCGAGGTCCCTTCCAGTCCTAGTATTCTATGAAAAGTGAGATGCAAAAAACCTCCAAAATCAAACCCTCACTGCCGTGGCCCCCAACCAAGGAGAAAGATGCTCACCACGTTCCCCTTGCACACCAGAGACTTGGGGGGTCAGGCTAGTAGATTGTGTGGGGCCCCCACAGGCTCTGGGGTGAGGCCAAAAATGAGGGGAGAGGGTGCTGGGAAGCGGGTTTGGGGTGCAAGGTCTGGCCAGGAAGCAGATTTGGGGTGCAGGGTCTGGGCAGGAGGGAGGGTGCTGGGAAGCGGGTTTAGGGTGCGGGGCAGGAGGGAGGGTGCTGCCTCTCCAGCCCGATATGGGGAGCTGCTGCGGAGCCGCGGGCCTGGGGTACTGGTGCTGGCACCTCAATAATAGGTCCACCCCTCCTGTGGATCTAGTAGGGTAACCTACAGGCCCCCCACCCTTGTCAGTCTGAGTCTGTTGCAGCCTGGTGTGGGCCATGGGCATGCGGCTCCCACTTTCAGTCCTGCTCCCATACCCGGGGTGCCGGCCACCAGGGCTGAGAGCTTGAAGTGGGAGCCCCGCAGGCCTCCGAAGCGGAAGCTGGACAATCGGGCCCTGGAATGCGCCGTTTGGCGTAGGAAGATGAGGCTTTCTAAGGTTCTGCTCCGGGGAGGCAGCGGCCTGCTGGGGCCTTTCCCTGCTGGGGCGTGGCAGCTCAGAACGCCTCCGGCCCGCAGGAGGGCACGTTTCTGAATGTGCACGAGTGCGTACTGCACACAAGCTAGGGATGTGAAATATCAGTTAATTGACGAGTCGAGTAACCTCATGATTTTTATCGGTTACTCGACTCCTCTATAGCCCCCGGGGTCAGGTGGAAGCTGGTCCGCGAGGGGAGCCAGTTTAAAAACCAGCTCCTCTTGCAGACCAGCTTCCTGGCTCCCTGCACTGCTACACTGCTAGAGAGGCAGCAGCGTGGGGCGGCGGCAGCCCCTGTCTAGCAGGTCTGAGCTCCCGGACCCGGGGTGCACCAGAACTGAGCCAGGCTGCCTCCCGCCTGGCTCCTAATACACTTTCACTGCAGAGCCGCAGAGGGGCAGGTCCCGGAGCCGGTGTGAGCCAGAAGTGAGCTGGGCTGCTGGCCAGCCTGCTAACACACGGACTGGGCGGGAAGGGCGGGAAATGCGTATCGTCTGTAGCATGAACCTGTCAGCGTTTGCTTCTCGGTTCATCGACTCCACGATTACACCCCTGACAAACCCATTCGGGATTCAAAACCCTGTTTCATTGGCTAACCGGTTAAACACACTGTTCAGCTGGTTATCCGTGGAAAGGGGTGTGGGGGGGCTGCTCCAGCCCCACTGGTTAACCTCAATTGGAAAGCCCCACCCAGTAAGGCTAAGGGTTATCAGTTAACTGGTTAACCAGTTAAACCGTCACATCCCCGATACCCGTGTGCATGTGCCTGCTCAGATGCGCGCGCGCGCGCACATACCACACACACGCACACTGACCCTGGCCCCAGGACGGACGGACGGGCACACACACATACACACACACACCCACCCCCTGGCCCCAGCGAGGGAACTAGAGCCTGGCTGAACCTCCACACGCCCTCCCGCCGTGCACACGCCCTCCCGCCGTGCACACGCCCTCCCGCCGTGCACACGCCCTCCCGCCGTGCACACGCACACCAATAATTCATGCTGGTGACAGACTCCATTCCCAGATCTTTTCCTGGAAGGGCTGCAGCCAGAGTCCATTCCGGGCAGGCCCTAGGATCCAGCTCCGGTTCTTCCCAGGGGATAGGTGGCCTAGTAGAAATGTCTCCTCTGCTGACCCTTCTCTGCTCTCCCGGCAGGACCCAGGCACAGGGAAACCCCGGCCTGGATTCCTGCGCTGGCTGCCAGGCACGACTCCCGGGTGTGCTCCAGCACAGTGCAGTGCAGAGAGCGCCTGGCAGCTGGTGTGTGGGCTGGGCTGTGGTACAGCTCGGCTTGTTTCTCACCCTCGGGAGGGGGAGGGCGCAGCAGCAGGAAGGGATCGTGCCGTCCTGGGGGCGGGGGCTGGCTGGGGGCAGGTCTCCGGCTACCCCGGGGCTCTGGCTGGGTTCCTCGGGAGGGTCACGGTGGCTTTAGCCCCACGGCTGCCCTAGGGCCCGGGCAGGGCCTGGCTGCGCTCCACAGCCGGGGGTCCTGCTCTGCCATTAGCTAGCGGGGGCCATGGGGGTCAGTCGGGCTGGAGGTAGCTGCAGAAGCCAGTGCCCTCCTGTCGGCTCTGGGCCAGGCTGGGTACATGCTCGGTGGCGCTGCCCATGAGACGTAACAGCGGCAGTTCAAACCCCCACCGGGCCGGTCCCCTGGCCTCCCTCTCCCTGCGGCGGCCACCCCCTGCCTCCGAACCAGCCTGGGACGCCACCTGGTCTCTCATCAGCCGCCAGATGGTCACACCTTGTAGCCCCCAGTGAGCCGGGCTGGGCAGGAACCGGAGGCTCCCTGCAAACAACCCGACCTACTTCCTGGCTTCTCAGTCTGGTGGGAAACCCGCATTAGGCAGCCCTGCCTGCGTCGCCCGGAGAACAGACCCCCGGGGACTGCCGTGGGGGAGGGGAAGCTGCCGGGCACCCGGCTGGGAGCAGGAAACCCCCCTGCCTAGGGTCCTGCCCATTTCACAGCCGTGAAAACTGCGTCACGGAGCGTGAAAGGAGCCCTTCCTGTGAAACCGGATGTCTCCTTGTTCCTAGGAGTGACCCATCGAAGGGGGCTTCCGACCGCAGACGAGGGACGTAAAACCCCATTAACGTAAACGCTTAACGTGATCGGTTAACCGGTTAACTACCCCACTGAGGGCGGGGTCCAGCCAGTCCCGCCCACCTTGGGCAGGGGGCATGATCGCGGGCAGGAGGCTGCTACGGTCCTCTGCTCCCGCCAGGCTGCTGCGGCCAGGATGGTTAACCGGTTACCGGGTAAGCAGGCTGATAAGCCTACTGCTAACCAGGTAACTGGGTAACCTCTTCCCTCCCTGCCTCCAGCCGGGCAGGGGAAGGACAGGGCCTATCTCCCCGGTGACCTGACCAGACCCACCTCTGCCTCTTGGAACCTGCTCCGGGGTTGCTACCAGCTCCGAAGGCAGCGGGAAAGTGAGGGTACCTGTCCCAGGATCCCCCTGCGGCAGGTTGTGACCCTTCCCCCACCTCCGGGGCCGTAAGGGCCGTGAATTTGGCAGGACCTCCCGGTGCCCTGGACGGGGCTTTTCTAGACGAGTCCGTGCCAGTTCCTGTATCTGCCTGCCTGCTTTTGATCTGTCTCGCTAGCTCTTCCCACGCGCAGCACCCTTCCCCCAGCCCCGCCTGCAGGTCCCTGGCGGGCCGTGGGCGCTGCGCCCTCCCCACCCTCTGTCTCACGCTCCCCCCAGCCTGCAGGTCCCTGGCGGGCCGTGGGCGTTGCGCCCTCCCCACCCTCTGTCTCACGCTCCCCCCCCAGCCTGCAGGTCCCTGGCGGGCCGTGGGCGCTGCGCCCTCCCCACCCTCTGTCTCACGCTCCCCCCCCCCGCCTGCAGGTCCCTGGCGGGCCGTGGGCGCTGCGCCCTCCCCACCCTCTGTCTCACGCTCCCCCCCGCCTGCAGGTCCCTGGCGGGCCGTGGGCGCTGCGCCCTCCCCACCCTCTGTCTCACGCTCCCCCCAGCCTGCAGGTCCCTGGCGGGCCGTGGGCGCTGCGCCCTCCCCACCCTCTGTCTCACGCTCCCCCCCGCCTGCAGGTCCCTGGCGGGCCGTGGGCGCTGCGCCCTCCCCACCCTCTGTCTCACGCTCCCCCCAGCCTGCAGGTCCCTGGCGGGCCGTGGGCGTTGCGCCCTCCCCACCCTCTGTCTCACGCTCCCCCCCGCCTGCAGGTCCCTGGCGAGCCGTGGGCGCTGCGCCCTCCCCACCCTCTGTCTCACGCTCCCCCCCCGCCTGCAGGTCCCTGGCGGGCCGTGGGCGCTGCGCCCTCCCCACCCTCTGTCTCACGCTCCCCCCCGCCTGCAGGTCCCTGGCGGGCCGTGGGCGCTGCGCCCTCCCCACCCTCTGTCTCACGCTCCCCCCGCCTGCAGGTCCCTGGCGGGCCGTGGGCGCTGCGCCCTCCCCACCCTCTGTCTCACGCTCCCCCCAGCCTGCAGGTCCCTGGCGGGCCGTGGGCGCTGCGCCCTCCCCACCCTCTGTCTCACGCTCCCCCCCCGCCTGCAGGTCCCTGGCGGGCCGTGGGCGCTGCGCCCTCCCCACCCTCTGTCTCACGCTCCCCCCCGCCTGCAGGTCCCTGGCGGGCCGTGGGCGCTGCGCCCTCCCCACCCTCTGTCTCACGCTCCCCCCCGCCTGCAGGTCCCTGGCGGGCCGTGGGCGCTGCGCCCTCCCCACCCTCTGTCTCACGCTCCCCCCCGCCTGCAGGTCCCTGGCGGGCCGTGGGCGCTGCGCCCTCCCCACCCTCTGTCTCACGCTCCCCCCCGCCTGCAGGTCCCTGGCGGGCCGTGGGCGCTGCGCCCTCCCCACCCTCTGTCTCACGCTCCCCCCGCCTGCAGGTCCCTGGCGGGCCGTGGGCGCTGCGCCCTCCCCACCCTCTGTCTCACGCTCCCCCCCGCCTGCAGGTCCCTGGCGGGCCGTGGGCGCTGCGCCCTCCCCACCCTCTGTCTCACGCTCCCCCCCGCCTGCAGGTCCCTGGCGGGCCGTGGGCACTGCGCCCTCCCCACCCTCTGTCTCACGCTCCCCCCCGCCTGCAGGTCCCTGGCGGGCCGTGGGCGCTGCGCCTTCCCCACCCTCTGTCTCACGCTCCCCCCCGCCTGCAGGTCTCTGGCGGGCCGTGGGCGCTGCGCCCTCCCCACCCTCTGTCTCATGCTCCCCCCCGCCTGCAGGTCCCTGGCGGGCCGTGGGCGCTGCGCCCTCCCCACCCTCTGTCTCACGCTCCCCCCCCGCCTGCAGGTCCCTGGCGGGCCGTGGGCGCTGCGCCCTCCCCACCCTCTGTCTCACGCTCCCCCCCGCCTGCAGGTCCCTGGCGGGCCGTGGGCGCTGCGCCCTCCCCACCCTCTGTCTCACGCTCCCCCCCGCCTGCAGGTCCCTGGCAGGCCGTGGGCGCTGCGCCCTCCCCACCCTCTGTCTCACGCTCCCCCCAGCCTGCAGGTCCCTGGCGGGCCGTGGGCGCTGCGCCCTCCCCACCCTCTGTCTCACGCTCCCCCCAGCCTGCAGGTCCCTGGCGGGCCGTGGGCGCTGCGCCCTCCCCACCCTCTGTCTCACGCTCCCCCCAGCCTGCAGGTCCCTGGCGGGCCGTGGGCGCTGCGCCCTCCCCACCCTCTGTCTCACGCTCCCCCCAGCCTGCAGGTCCCTGGCGGGCCGTGGGCGCTGCGCCCTCCCCACCCTCTGTCTCACGCTCCCCCCAGCCTGCAATTGAGCGCCGCAGGCTGCTGCAGGAGAAACCAAGCATGAAAACTCTTCCTGCAAAGCCTGGGACGGTGCTAATTAATCTGCCAGTGCAGCCGCCCGCCTGTCACCATCCGGGCCGCCCCAGCACCCGCCCCACCTGCCAAGCCCGGGGACAACACACACGCTCATTGTGCCCCCCAACATTGTCCTTCCCCCATCCTTGCAACTCTGCTAAGGCTGCTTGGGCTCCCCTCCAGGGTGAGGGCTCCTCCCCACAACCTGGCCCCACAACGTCTCAAAGACCCACAGACCTAGCTTCAAAGGGAAGGACCTCCTTTCCCTCTCTGCCATCCCTTCCTCCCACCCTCTGCCACCCGGCTGTGCCAGCATCTTCCGCTCTGACACTGTGAGCGTGGAGGTTGCACCTCCGGAACGTTGGGAGTCCGCAGAAAGCTCAGTGCGTACAGCCCCTAGCACCGGGGGATCCGGTCTCTGGGTGGGTACAGCCCCTAGCACCGGGGGGATCCGGTCTCTGGTGCGTACAGCCCCTAGCACCGGGGGGATCCGGTCTCTGGGTGCATACAGCCCCTAGCACCGGGGGGATCCGGTCTCTGGGTGCGTACAGCCCCTAGCACGGGGGGGATCCGGTCTCTGGGTGCGTACAGCCCCTAGCACCGGGGGGATCCGGTCTCTGGGTGCGTACAGCCCCTAGCACCGGGGGGGTCCGGTCTCTGGGTGCGTACAGCCCCTAGCACCGGGGGATCCGGTCTCTGGGTGCGTACAGCCCCTAGCACAGGGGATCCAGTCTCTGGGTGCGTACAGCCCCTAGCACCGGGGGGATCCGGTCTCTGGGTGCGTACAGCCCCTAGCACCGGGGGGGTCCGGTCTCTGGGTGCGTACAGCCCCTAGCACCGGGGGGATCCGGTCTCTGGGTGCGTACAGCCCCTAGCACCGGGGGGATCCGGTCTCTGGTGCGTACAGCCCCTAGCACCGGGGGGATCCGGTCTCTGGGTGCGTACAGCCCCTAGCACCGGGGGATCCGGTCTCTGGGTGCGTACAGCCCCTAGCACCGGGGGGATCCGGTCTCTGGTGCGTACAGCCCCTAGCACCGGGGGGATCCGGTCTCTGGTGCGTACAGCCCCTAGCACCGGGGGGATCCGGTCTCTGGGTGCGTACAGCCCCTAGCACCGGGGGATCCGGTCTCTGGGTGCGTACAGCCCCTAGCACCGGGGGGATCCGGTCTCTGGTGCGTACAGCCCCTAGCACCGGGGGGATCCGGTCTCTGGTGCGTACAGCCCCTAGCACCGGGGGGATCCGGTCTCTGGGTGCGTACAGCCCCTAGCACAGGGGATCCAGTCTCTGGGTGCGTACAGCCCCTAGCACCGGGGGGATCCGGTCTCTGGTGCGTACAGCCCCTAGCACCGGGGGGATCCGGTCTCTGGGTGCGTACAGCCCCTAGCACCGGGGGGATCCGGTCTCTGGGTGCGTACAGCCCCTAGCACCGGGGGGATCCGGTCTCTGGTGCGTACAGCCCCTAGCACCGGGGGGATCCGGTCTCTGGTGCGTACAGCCCCTAGCACCGGGGGGATCCGGTCTCTGGGTGCGTACAGCCCCTAGCACCGGGGGGATCCGGTCTCTGGGTGCGTACAGCCCCTAGCACCGGGGGGATCCGGTCTCTGGTGCGTACAGCCCCTAGCACCGGGGGGATCCGGTCTCTGGTGCGTACAGCCCCTAGCACCGGGGGATCCGGTCTCTGGGTGCGTACAGCCCCTAGCACAGGGGATCCAGTCTCTGGGTGCGTACAGCCCCTAGCACCGGGGGGATCCGGTCTCTGGGTGCGTACAGCCCCTAGCACCGGGGGGATCCGGTCTCTGGGTGCGTACAGCCCCTAGCACCGGGGGGATCTGGTCTCTGGGTGCGTACAGCCCCTAGCACAGGGGATCCAGTCTCTGGGTGCGTACAGCCCCTAGCACCGGGGGGATCCGGTCTCTGGGTGCGTACAGCCCCTAGCACCGGGGGGATCCGGTCTCTGGTGCGTACAGCCCCTAGCACCGGGGGGATCCGGTCTCTGGTGCGTACAGCCCCTAGCACCGGGGGATCCGGTCTCTGGGTGCGTACAGCCCCTAGCACAGGGGATCCAGTCTCTGGGTGCGTACAGCCCCTAGCACCGGGGGGATCCGGTCTCTGGGTGCGTACAGCCCCTAGCACCGGGGGGATCCGGTCTCTGGGTGCGTACAGCCCCTAGCACCGGGGGGATCTGGTCTCTGGGTGCGTACAGCCCCTAGCACAGGGGATCCAGTCTCTGGGTGCGTACAGCCCCTAGCACCGGGGGGATCCGGTCTCTGGGTGCGTACAGCCCCTAGCACCGGGGGGATCCGGTCTCTGGGTGCGTACAGCCCCTAGCACCGGGGGGGTCCGGTCTCTGGGTGCGTACAGCCCCTAGCACCGGGGGGATCCGGTCTCTGGGTGCGTACAGCCCCTAGCACCGGGGGGATCCGGTCTCTGGGTGCGTACAGCCCCTAGCACGGGGGGGATCCGGTCTCTGGGTGCGTACAGCCCCTAGCACAGGGGATCAGGTCTCGGGTGCGTACAGCCCCTAGCACCGGGGGGATCCGGTCTCTGGGTGCGTACAGCCCCTAGCACCGGGGGATCCGGTCTCTGGGTGCGTACAGCCCCTAGCACGGGGGGGATCCGGTCTCTGGGTGCGTACAGCCCCTAGCACAGGGGATCAGGTCTCGGGTGCGTACAGCCCCTAGCACGGGGGATTCGGTCTCGGGTGCGTACAGCCCCTAGTACGGGGGATCTGGTCTCTGTGAGGTAGCACCCCACTGCCTCCGCCCCCCCACGCCTCCCACTGCCTACACCCTCCCACATTCCCCCCCACCCCCCACACACCTCCCACTGCCTCCGCCCACCCACATTCCCCCCCCCACTGCCTCCACCCCCACACACCTCCCACTGCCTCCGCCCACCCACATTCCCCCCCACTGCCTCCACCCCCCCACACACACCCCACTGCCTCTGCCCTCCACACACCACTGCTTCTGCCTCCCACATACCCTCCCCTGACTGCCTCTGCCCCCCCACACCACACACACACCACTGCCTGCACCCCCCCACACACCACTGCCTCTGTCCCCCACATACCACATACCCTCCTCCCACTGCCACTGCCCCCCCACACCACACACACACCACTGCCTCCACCCCCCCACACCACTCCCTCTGCCCCCCACATACCACATACCCTCCTCCCACTGCCACTGCCCCCCCACACCACACACACACCACTGCCTCCACCCCCCCACACCACTCCCTCTGCCCCCCACATACCACATACCCTCCTCCCACTGCCACTGCCCCCCCACACCACACACACACCACTGCCTGCACCCCCCCACACACCACTCCCTCTGTCCCCCACATACCACATACCCTCCTCCCACTGCCACTGCCCCCCACACCACACACACACCACTGCCTCCACCCCCCCACACCACTCCCTCTGCCCCCCACATACCACATACCCTCCCCACACTGCCTCCGCCCCAGGCTTCACGGGGCTGGGAGACTCTGGGGGCTGGACACACACAGGTGCCCTGCATGCTTGTTTACACACACACACACACCCCACTGCCTCTGCCCCAGGCAGCGTGGGGCTGGCAGACTCCCAGGGGCAGGCAGCCGGCAGGAGGACCCCTCCCGATCTCGCCAGGTGCTCCGGTTCCCGTTGTAATTACGGAGAGGTGGCGGGCGGCTTTCCAGGTGGCAAACCCCTTGTGATTTATTCATGCCGACACGGGTTCGTGGTAACTGGAGCCGCAGGGCGTTCGCCAGGCAGCTGGCAGCAGGAGACTGGGTGCGGCGAATCCCGAATCCGGCGCCTTCGGGGAACCCGGCAGCATGGGGAGTGTGCGGACCCGCTGGGCCCTCTCCTGCTTGGGCAGGGGGTGCTGGTGGGGAGGAGCCAGGACACCTGATCCTACAGGGGATTTGGCACCTAACTCCCCTGGATGCCAAGGGTGTCCATGGGAGTTAGGAGCCTGAATTGCTTCGCAGACCTGGGCCTTCGTCTCTGCGTGGCAGCAATCCCCTCCCACCCTCGTCTCCCGCGTCACAGTCTCAGCACCCGGGGCCGGGGTCTCCGCTGGGCCCCCGGCGCTCTGCTAATAGACACGCTCCTTGCAGAGGGGGCGGCTCAGCACCCCGTCCTTAGGGGCAGGGCACCGAGAAGAGGGCACCTGCCTGAGGCCACGCAGGGTTCGGGAGCTAGACCCCCCCCACCCCAAGCTCCTTAGCCTCAGGCCGGAGCCTTACCCCCACTGGGTTGCCATGGAGACGCGTGGTCCTCGACATGGGGGGGCCTTCCTTGCTGGTGCGGGAGCCCTTCACCTCTGCAGGCCTGAGCGGCACCGGGGGGGGCCCGCTGGGGGTAGGGGCCACGGGCCGAGCTGCTGCAGGGTTGGGCCAGGCCCCCTCGCCTGAGGGCCCCTAACGCCCCCTCTCGGCTGCACGCAGGTCTTCAGCACCTACTCCAATGAGGACTACGACCGCCGGAACGAGGACGTGGACCCCATGGCCGCCTCGGCCGAGTACGAGCTGGAGAAGCGGGTGGAGAGGCTCGACCTCTTCCCGGTGGAGCTGGAGAAAGGTGAGGCTGGCGCTGCCGGGGCAGGGGGGCTCACCGGGCTGGCCCTGGGAGGCTGAGGGCCAGATACTCAGTGACCCGGTCCCTGGGCTTGGGGCTAGCGGCTGAGGGGGCTCGGAGCGACAGAGGACGGCCGCAGGGCCACGCTGGGGAGAGGGGGGGGAGAACGGCCACAGGGCCACGCTGGGGAGAGAGGGGGGAGAACGGCCGCAGGGCCATGCTGGGGAGAGGGGGGGGAGAACGGCCGCAGGGCCACGCTGGGGAGAGAGGGGGGAGAACGGCCACAGGACCACGCTGGGGAGAGAGGGGAGAACGGCCACAGGGCCACGCTGGGGAGAGGGGGGAGAACTGCCGCAGGGCCGCGCTGGGGAGAGGGGGGAGAACGGCCTCAGGGCAGGGCCACTAGGGTTGCCAGAGGGTTCCATCAAAAATCCCGGCACCCTTGCCGTTCCGTCCCAATCGACATTCCATCGGATCGAGGAAACCCCGGGCAGTTCTATTGTCTCGTTTCTATTGTCTCGTTTCTATCGTCTCGTTTGTTTCCCGAACCGAAAGCTCAACTGCTGGACTGTCGGGTTCCAAACCGACCCCTGGCAGCCCTAAGGGCCATGCTGGAGAGCTGGGGGGGGGACAGCTGCAGTGTCGTGCCAGAGGTGGGGGCCGTGCAGGGCAAATCTCAGGGCCGTTTCTGACCCAGGTCCGGCTCCATTGCGCGGCCAGAGCCGCACTGAAAGGGCTTTGGTGTGAGCCTCAGGGTGCACCCCGGCCTCCCCTTCCCATGTGCTTGCACACTCGTCGTCACTCACTCCTCGCACACACATTTGCACATTCGTCCCTCAGACACACTCACCCTGCTCGCACATGTGCACACTCACCCCCCGCGCTCACACACTTGCATACACGTGCACGCTCATCCATCCCCCTACTCCCAGATTCCTCCTTACACACTCACCGCGCACACACTGGGGCACACATCCCCTCCCACACGCCTGTACACTCAGCGTCCCTGCACTCTCCCCCTCCTGCCCACACCCTAACCCCTCCCCCTCCCCCCCTCCGTGCACTAGCGCTGCTGACTCAGTCCCCACGTTCGTTTTCCTCGCAGAACGGCACCGCCAGCCTCCAGCCCTTCCCCCTACCCCATCCCTCTCCGACAGACCCCGGCATAATTCCCTCACCTCGGGGGGACATGCTCTTGCACACCAGTTCACACCCACCTTTGCACACATGGGCCTGGGTACACACACACCCGTTCACACACACACTTCCTTGCCCACTGATTCATACTCGCACACATGCCAACGTGCACACCTGCTGCATTCATGCATCCCTGTTCACACACACACCCTGCACGGTCATTCATCCACACAAACAGGCTAGTTAACACACCCGCCCTGCGCACTTGCTCTCACACACGCGCTCACGCCCATTCCCTGCACCCCCCCGCTCTACACCAGCACCAGTTCACACGCGCCCCGTGCACACGCTGAGTGGAAGCGACGGCCCGAGGGGACGGCTCTGTGCGCGGCCCCGCGGGAGCGCCGAGGAGCAGGCCCGGGCGGAGAACTCCCACTGGCATCTGCCCGGCGCACAGCAGCTGGTGCGGATGCAAACAGGATGCTCAGAGAGGGCACCTTGCCAAGCCCGGCTGCGGCGCCTCGGTGCCTCCCCTCTGAGCGCTGAGCTCGCCTTGGGGGGCCGGCGGGGCACGTCCGTGCAGAGGACACGCTGGCGATAGGAGAAAGCTGAGGAGTCCCCAGGGGGATTAGCTGTTCTAACCCTGCAAGGGGCACATGGGGAGCCCAGCGGCGGGGCAGGCTGGAGGGCCTGTCCTTGGGCTGCAGGGGTGCGCAGGGATGGAGAATTTGCCCCCCTCCCACCGGGGGTAGCTCAGCTCCCTGGCACAGGGGCTCTAACCCATGTGGCTCGGGCTGATCCCGGCGGTGGGGGACTTGCCCAGGGATGCAGGAGCCCCGCTCTGCAGTGTCGGGGGTCGGGAGCGGGTGGAGGCAGGGCGCCCTGTCCAGCGGCAGACGTGAGTGTTGTGAGAACCCTGAGGGCCCGACTGGGCTGGCACCGAGAGAAGACCCTGCCTCCGACAGCCCTCGAGCCAAGGGGGGGCCCCGAGACCTGGCCAGGGGCAGGGGGCCTAGAATTCGGGGCTCCTGACTGAGCCCTGGGGGTTAGGCAATCTGCCCGGCTGGGCCTGGGCCAGACCAGTGGTCTGTAGCTCAGTCTGCCGGGCAGGGGCAGATGACCGTTTTGTGGGGCCCAGGGCGGTATAATTTCGCGGGGCCCCCCTTTGCCACGGCGCATGCGCGGGGCTTTTTGAAGCGTGGGGCCCGGGGCGGCCGCCCCGCTCGCCCTGCCCTGTATCCGCCCCTGCTGCCGGGGGCCTGGCTCTGTACCCTGGGAGGGGCGGGGCTGAGCTAGCCTTCCACAGGCAGCCTTCAGTGTCTTCATCAACGGCGCAGAGAGGACACTTATGACGTTTGCAGAGGATCCCAGGCTGGGAGGGGTTGCCAGGGCTCTGGAGGACGGGTCAAAACGATCTGGACAAACTGGAGAAATGGTCTCAGGTAAACAGGATGCAGGGTAATACGGAGAAATGCAAAGTGCTCCCCTTAGGAAGCGCGCGTACAGAATCCATTTCACACACACGGTGGGAAGCGACTGTCTAGGAAGGAGACGGCAGAAAGGGATCTCGGGGTCATAGTAGGCGACAAGCTAGATAGGAGTCAGCAGTGTGACCCTGTTGCAAAGAAAGCAAACGTGATTCTGGGCTGCATTAGCAGGTGTGTTGAGAGCAAGACAGGAGACGTCATTCTTCCGCTCTGCTCTGCTGATTAGGCCTCAGCTGGAGTCTTGTGTCCAGTTCTGGGCACCGCATTTCAGGAAAGACGTGGAGACATTGGAGAGGGTCCAGAGAAGAGCAACAAGAATGATGAAAGGTCGAGAGAACATGAGCTCCGAGGGGAGACTGAAAGAAACTTGTTTAGTTTAGAAAAGAGAAGACAGAGGGGACAGGAGAGCGACTTTCAAGTGTCTAAAAGGGCGTCACCGGGAGGAGGGAGAAACATTGCTCTCCTCGGCCTCTGGGGACAGGACAAGAAGCAGTGGGGTTGGATTGCAGGAAGGGAGGTTTAGGTTGGACATTAGGAAGAACTTCCTGCCTGTCAGGGTGGCTGAGCACTGGGATAAATTGCCTGGGGGGGGTTGTGGAATCTCCGTCCCTGGAGATACTGATGAGCAGGTTGGACAGACGCCGGTCAGGGATGGTCTAGACGGTGCTTGGTCCTGCCGCGAGGGCAGGGGACTGGACTCGATGACCCCCCAGGATTCTGTGGTTCTGACAAACAGGCCGGGGACACGTCCCTGCCCAGCCTGGCTAGTAGCCCTTGGGGGACCTGTCCTCCAGGAAGGTGTCTAGCTCTTGTTTGATCCCTGTTCTAGACAAGCCGGCCAGCTGTCCCCAGTGAAGCCTGCGGAGGGGCCAGCTGTGCTGTGGGTCTGAACTGGCCCGTCCCATCCCGGGTGCTCTTTTTCACACTCCCTTGTTCTTTCCTTCACCCTCCCGCCCTGCAGCCGCCATCTGTCCTTCCGCTCTGCTCCTGCTCCTTCCCCCGGGGCCAGTCGTGGCAAAGGCAGGAGCCCTCTCTCTGCTCCAGGCCTGTCCACTGGCGTTTGCCCGTCGCTTTGCGGGTGCCTCCCTGCTGCCCCAGCCTGGCCGGGGCCCCTTCGCTGGGCGGGGGGAGGGCACAGGGCTGGCCTGGCTCGGAGCCGCCCCCCGTGACTCCACACGGACACCGGGTCTCTCTCTTGCAGACTCCGAGGGGCTGGGAATCAGTATTATCGGGATGGGCGCCGGAGCCGACATGGGCCTGGAGAAGCTGGGCATCTTCGTCAAGACGGTGACCGAAGGGGGCGCGGCTCATCGGGACGGCAGGTAAGAGACTGAGGCCAGAGGGGACCCTGCGAGCTTCTGGTCCCAGCCCGGCCTGGCACGGGCCAGCGATGCTGCTGTCAAACCCAGCACGGCGGCAGGTCCAGGACCTGAATCCGGATCTCATGAGTCCCAAACCTGGAGTCTCATCCTCGAGATCCAGCATCCTCCCGCCATGCTCAGCCCCAGAACACAGGGCCCCCTTCTCAGACACACACTTTCCTGTTTGTTCCCTCCACTCCCTGCAGGGGGCGCAGGAGGGAACGGGGCAGGAACGCTGGCTGGGGGGGGGTCTGCAGACACTCCACGCCCCCCAAAGCCCTTAGGGATT
Source organism: Pelodiscus sinensis (assembly GCF_052426305.1). NCBI lineage: Eukaryota > Metazoa > Chordata > Testudines > Trionychidae > Pelodiscus > Pelodiscus sinensis. Next base: position 639,460 of record NC_143080.1, read on the forward strand.
CCTGACATTTTGGCAGCAGTACAGAACGTTGTGGCTACGTCTACACTGGCCACAATTTCCGGAAAAGGGATGCAAATCAGGTAAGTCAGGATAGGGAAATCCGCGGGGGATTTAAATAAACATGGCCGCCGCTTTTTTCCTGGCTTGGGGAAAAGCCGGAAAAAAGGCGTCTAGACTGGCGCGATCCTCCGGAATAAAGCCCTTTTCCGGAGGATCTCTTATTCCTACTTCGATGGGGCTGGCTGTGCGGGTGGTGGTGTGCGTTTGTGTGGGCTCGCGGTGGGGAGTTGTGTTAATACACACCAGTGCCCCCTGGGGCAGGAGCTGCCGAGCCCACTTCAAGGGCCACGTCCCTCGCTCAGGGCCGGCCCGACTCTAGTCTAGCGAATGGCCAGGCCGCCAAACTGAGCGGGGCTGGGAAGCGGCAGGGCCATGGGGCATGCCCCTCCCCCCCATCCTCCAGCCCCACAGCATGTGCCCCCAAGGACGTGTGCTGTGTGTGTGTGGTTGTGTTTGTGTGAGTGCGAATGGAGGTGTTTCCGCATGGGTGTGTATTCCGCGGGTGTGCTTGTGTATGGGGTGTCTACAGGTGTATGAGTAGGCGTGCATTGGTGTGTATAGTGCGTCTGTTGTGTTCATGAGCATCTTTGTGCACGGGGGATGTGTGGGGGTGGATGTGTATTTCTGTCCAGGGGTGCGTTGTGTGCGTGTGTCAGTTGTGTTTATGGGCGTGATTGTGCACTGGGGGATGACTGGGGGTGTATGGGGTGGATGTGTATTTCTGTCTGGGGGTGCGTTGTGTTTATGGGCGTGATTGTGCACTGGGGTGCAAGGGGGTGTATAGATGTGCCTCGGTGGGTGTGTAGTTCTGTCTGGGGATGTGTTGTGTGTGTGTTGTGTTTATGGGCGTGTCTGTGCACTAGGGGTGCATGGGGGTGTATAGACGTGCCTGGATGGGTGTGTATTTCCGCGAGGGGGCAGGTGTCTGCTGTTTATTGGTGTGTTTGTGCACGGACCAGGGTTCAGACAGCTGTAGAAATCCCGCCCCCAAGCACTGTTGATGATGCAGACAGGACAAAGGGGCTGGGGGCGCAGGTGAGCCCTTGGCCCCGCATGGGGACTCTCTGTGGAGCGGCAGGTTCACCCCCTCTGTGCCGGCAGGCCGGGGGCCCGGTGCCATTCTGCACCATCTCGGAGCTTCTCTGAAGCCCTGCTCCGGGTGCGTGTGTGGGTGTGCATGGGGGTGTGTGTGTGTGTATGCATTCGTGTGTGTGTGCGTGTGTGGGTGTGTGTACGTGTACATGTATGGGTGCAGGTGTATGTGTGCGCATGTGCGTGCATTCGTGTGTGTGCGTGTGTGGGTGTGTACGTGTGTGCATGTGTGGGTGCAGGTGTATGTGTGCGCATGTGTGCGCATGTGTGTGCATTTGTGTGTGTGCGTGTATGGGTGTGTGCATTCGTGTGTGTGGGTGTGTGCGCGTGTGTGCGCGTGTGTGTGCATGTCAGTGTGGGTGTGTGTGCATGTGCGGGTGTATGTGTGCGTGTATGTGTGCATTCATGTGTGCGCGCGTGTGTGTGTGGTGTGTGTGTGTGCGCACGTGCGTGTGTGCGTGTGTGTGTGCATGGGTGCGTGCGTGTGTGTGCGTGTGTGTGCATGTGCGTGCGTGTGTGTGCGTGTGTGTGCGTGCGTGGGCGCGTGCGTGTGTGTGTGCATGGGTGCGTGCGTGTGTGTGCATGTGTGTGTGTGCGTGGGCGCGTGTGCGACTTCGCTTAGCGACGGGCGTCTCCTCCCCTGCGCGCTGGCCATGCCTGGCTTCCTGAGCGCAGGGAGGAGACGGACAGGAAGTTCCTTCCTCTTTCCACCCCGCAGAGCAGAAGGGCCGATTGCCTGTTTCCAGGGCGAGGGGGGGGCTGTGACGGCGCGTTGGGATCCCCCGTCTCCTGCACCCCGAAATGGCACGAACAGACTCCCCCAGCCAGTGGAATTGAGGGTGGTTTATTGCTCCTCCAGGATACAGCACAGCAAGATGTGATCTGGTTACAGGAACTGGGGCTAAGAGGCCTCAGTGCCCCCCTTGAGATGGGGGAGTCCCAGCCCCCTCCCCAGCTCCTTCTCCCCTGCTTTCCAGCCAGGAACTAACTACCTCTCCTCCAGCCCTGCCCCCAGCCAGGGCAGCATCCACCTCCCTTTGTTCCTCTCCATGGGGGGTGTCTGGTTCAACCAGTTTGTCACCTTTGCATAGTGAGGTTTCCCCTGCTGGGTCTTGCTCCAGACAGCAGGGGTCACCACAGCCCAGCAAGTCCCCCCCCTACGTCACAGGGCCCCGAGCGATTTACTTCCACTCTCTGGGAAGGGCGCTTGGCCCTCGTGCTCCAGGGCATCGTCTGGTCTCCGCCCAGCAGGGTCAGGAAGGAAATGGCCCCACAGGGCAGCCGGGGGGGCACACCCGGCAATAGGCCCGCGGGAGGCGCGACAGGGAATTAGACAGGCCAGCGATTTGATCCCGGGAGGCGCCGGGAGGAGGGACTGGGTGGGCCAGCGAGCTGACGTCGCCGGGCCAGAGATCTGTGGGGCTGCAGGAGCTCAGACGGCTTGTGGGCCTGCCAGGGCCTGGGACCCAGCTCCGAGCCCTCCGCACCCTCTGCCAGAGGCCCCGGCCTCGGTTTCCCTCTCTCACTGGCCTTCTCCCTCCCTCAGGATCCAGGTGAATGACCTCATCGTGGAGGTGGACGGCACCAGCCTGGTGGGCGTGACGCAGAGCTTCGCAGCCTCGGTGCTGAGGAACACCAAGGGTAGAGTCCGGTAGGGGAACGGCGTGCGCCCGCTTGCCGCGAGCCGGGGAACACGGCGGGACAGCGGCCCCGGGGCAGCAGACGGCGCGCACCCTGTGCCGGGATAAGCCGCGGCCTGCCGCCGGCACGGTGGAGCCTGTGATCTTCCCTCACTGGCGCCCTGGGCGCAAGCGCAGTGTCTCCAACCACGTCTGTGCTGGCCCTGCTCCCCAGCAGGCTGGGCAGGGTAGAAAAGAGGGTGATGCTTTTGGCAAGCCACACCCACTCTCGGCAGGCCACACCCACTATCTAAAGCTCCCGCCCCCAATTCCAGATACGCTGGATTTCTCTGTTTCCATGACACAATGAACGTTGTCAGTGTCGTCATTCCGCTTCAGAGTCAACACGCCCCGCTGCGATCCCTGGGGCCGTTTGCACCTCGCAGAGCCGTTGGGCTTGGTTGAAAGGGGAAGCTAAGTGGCCTCGCCCTGCCCCCACCCCCGTTTGTGTGTACACGGCACTAGCACAAGCAAAGGCCTCGTCTCGGCTGCCTGAGGACTGGGGCTCCGCAGAGGCGGGTCAGAAGGGCTCCTGCTGGCCAGCGCTGGGGGGCCCATTCCCGTTCCCAGGGCGCCTGCAGGAGGCAGCAACATGGCTGGGTTTGGTTGTCACATGCAACCGGGAGCCTCTGCCTCCGACAGGGCCACTGTGGCTCCAGCGGGTGGGGAGTAGGAGACTGCTTCCAGGCAGACACTGCCCAGGGCCCCACGGCACCCACCGTGGCTCTCCTGTAGCTCCAGCTGTACCTAGGGGTTGTGGGCGGGCAGGGGTAGCTCCAGGGATAGCTAGGGGCTGTGTGGGGGGGGTAGCCTGAGGATAGCTAGGGGCGGTGTGTGGGGGGTAGCCTGAGGATAGCTAGGGGCTGTGTGTGGGGGGTAGCTCTGGGGATAGCTAGGGGCTGTGTGTGGGGGGTAGCCTGAGGATAGCTAGGGGCTGTGTGTGGGGGGTAGCTCTGGAGATAGCTAGGGGCTGTGTGTGGGGGGTAGCTATGTGGATAGCTAGGGGCTGTGTGTGGGGGGTAGCCTGAGGATAGCTAGGGGCTGTGTGTGGGGGGTAGCTCTGTGGATAGCTAGGGGCTGTGTGTGGGGGGTAGCCTGAGGATAGCTAGGGGCTGTGTGTGGGGGGTAGCTCTGGGGATAGCTAGGGGCTGTGTGTGGGGGGTAGCTCTGTGGATAGCTAGGGGCTGTGTGTGGGGGGTAGCTCTGTGGATAGCTAGGGGCTGTGTGTGGGGGGTAGCTCTGTGGATAGCTAGGGGCTGTGTGTGGGGGGTAGCTCTGTGGATAGCTAGGGGCTGTGTGTGTGGGGTAGCTCTGGGGATAGCTAGGGGCTGTGTGTGGGGGGTAGCTCTGTGGATAGCTAGGGGCTGTGTGTGAGGGGTAGCTCTGTGGATAGCTAGGGGCTGTGTGTGGGGGGTAGCTCTGTGGATAGCTAGGGGCTGTGTGTGGGGGGTAGCTCTGGGGATAGCTAGGGGCTGTGTGTGGGGGGTAGCCTGAGGATAGCTAGGGGCTGTGTGTGGGGGGTAGCTCCAGGGATAGCTAGGGGCTGTATGTGGGGGGTAGCCTGAGGATAGCTAGGGGCTGTGTGTGGGGGGTAGCTCTGGGGATAGCTAGGGGCTGTGTGGTGGGGGTAGCTCTGTGGATAGCTAGGGGCGGTGTGTGGGGGGTAGCTCTGTGGATAGCTAGGGGCTGTGTGTGGGGGGTAGCCTGAGGATAGCTAGGGGCTGTGTGTGGGGGGTAGCTCCAGGGATAGCTAGGGGCTGTATGTGGGGGTTAGCCTGAGGATAGCTAGGGGCTGTGTGTGGGGGGTAGCCTGAGGATAGCTAGGGGCGGTGTGTGGGGGATAGCACTGGGGATAGCTAAGGGCTGTGTGTGGGGGGTAGCTCTGTGGATAGCTAGGGGCTGTGTGTGTGGGGTAGCTCTGGGGATAGCTAGGGGCTGTGTGTGGGGGGTAGCCTGAGGATAGCTAGGGGCTGTGTGTGGGGGGTAGCTCTGTGGATAGCTAGGGGCTGTGTGTGGGGGGTAGCTCTGGGGATAGCTAGTGGCTGTGTGTGGGGGGTAGCCTGAGGATAGCTAGGGGCTGTGTGTGGGGGGTAGCTCTGTGGATAGCTAGGGGCTGTGTGTGGGGGGTAGCTCTGGGGATAGCTAGGGGCTGTGTGTGGGGGGTAGCTCTGTGGATAGCTAGGGGCTGTGTGTGGGGGGTAGCTCTGGGGATAGCTAGGGGCTGTGTGTGGGGGGTAGCTCTGTGGATAGCTAGGGGCTGTGTGGGGGGGTAGCTCTGGGGATAGCTAGGGGCTGTGTGTGGGGGGTAGCTCTGTGGATAGCTAGGGGCGGTGTGTGGGGGGTAGCTCTGGGGATAGCTAGGGGCTGTGTGTGGGGGGTAGCTCTGTGGATAGCTAGGGGCGGTGTGTGGGGGGTAGCTCTGTGGATAGCTAGGGGCTGTGTGTGGGGGGTAGCTCCGGGGGTAGCTAGGGGCTGTGGGCGGGGGGGGGGGTAGCTCTGGGGTAGCTAGGGGCTGTGGCGGGCGGGGGTAGCTCCGGGGGAAGCTAGGGGCTGTGGGCGGGTGGGGGTAGCTAGGGGCTGTGGGCGGGGGGGGTAGCTCCGGGGGTAGCTAGGGGCTGTGGCGGGGGGGGTAGCTCCGGGGGTAGCTAGGGGCTGTGTGTGGGGGGTAGCTCCGGGGGTAGCTAGGGGCTGTGGCGGGCGGGGCTAGCTCCGGGGGTAGCTAGGGGCTGTGGGCGGGCGGGGGTAGCTCCGGGGGTAGCTAGGGGCTGTGGCGGGCGGGGGTAGCTCCGGGGGTAGCTAGGGGCTGTGGGCGGGGGGGGTAGCTCCGGGGGTAGCTAGGGGCTGTGGGCGGGCGGGGGTAGCTCCGGGGGTAGCTAGGGGCTGTGGGCGGGCGGGGGTAGCTCCGGGGGTAGCTAGGGGCTGTGGGCGGGCAGGGGTAGCTCCGGGGGTAGCTAGGGGCTGTGGGCGGGCGGGGGTAGCTCCGGGGGTAGCTAGGGGCTGTGGGCGGGGGGGGTAGCTCCGGGGGTAGCTAGGGGCTGTGGGCGGGCGGGGGTAGCTCCGGGGGTAGCTAGGGGCTGTGGGCGGGGGGGGTAGCTCCGGGGGTAGCTAGGGGCTGTGGGCGGGGGGGGTAGCTCCGGGGGTAGCTAGGGGCTGTGGGCGGGGGGGGTAGCTCCGGGGGTAGCTAGGGGCTGTGGGCAGGCGGGGGTAGCTCCGGGGGTAGCTAGGGGCTGTGGGCGGGGGGGGGGTAGCTCCGGGGGTAGTTAGGTTGAGAGCTGTCGCTCTAGTGCACCTCGCGGCACCCACCATGTATCTCCTGCAGCCCCATGAAACCTGCAGAGCCCCTCGTATCCCGTCATGCGCTGCCTGTGGTCCCAACCCCCCTGCGCCCCGCACCCCACTGTGTCTCGGCCCCTGCGCCCCGCAGCGCCCCTCTGCCTCTCCCCGTAAGCCCCGTCGCAGCGGGGGGAGGGGGGGGCAGGGGAACAGGGAAGAGGGAGGCAGCGATGCTGGAGCAGCGGAGGGGGGGGGGCAGGGGAACAGGGAAGAGGGAGGCAGCGATGCTGGAGCAGCGGAGGGGAGGGGGGGCAGGGGAACAGGGAAGAGGGAGGCAGCGATGCTGGAGCAGCGGAGGGGAGGGGGGGCAGGGGAACAGGGAAGAGGGAGGCAGCGATGCTGGAGCAGCGGAGGGGAGGGGGGGGCAGGGGAACAGGGAAGAGGGAGGCAGCGATGCTGGAGCAGCGGAGGGGGGGGGGCAGGGGAACAGGGAAGAGGGAGGCAGCGATGCTGGAGCAGCGGAGGGGAGGGGGGGCTGGGGAACAGGGAAGAGGGAGGCAGCGATGCTGGAGCAGCGGAGGGGAGGGGGGGGCAGGGGAACAGGGAAGAGGGAGGCAGCGATGCTGGAGCAGCGGAGGGGAGGGGGGGGCAGGGGAACAGGGAAGAGGGAGGCAGCGATGCTGGAGCAGCGGAGGGGGGGGGGCAGGGGAACAGGGAAGAGGGAGGCAGCGATGCTGGAGCAGCGGAGGGGAAGCCCGGGGGGGCGGCGTTTCCGCCTCGCGGCAGGGCTGTTGGCAGGCCCTGCTGACCCGTTATCTTGCCCCGGGCATCTCAGGCCCTGCCCTTCCTGCCAGGATCCGCCCGGGGCCGAGGCCCAGCCCCCGTCGCTCCGCGCCCGGCTCCGGATGTTTGCGCTTGGAGCGGTGGCTGTTGTTAAAGTGAATCGGCCTAAAATAAACCCGCCCCCCCCCCCCCGCACGGCGGCGTCAGCCGAGCCCGGAGCGCAAAGCGCGCAGCCGCCTAGCCTGGGCCCGCCCTGCCACCTGGCTCCGGGGCAGCGCAGCCAGCAGGACGTGGGCGCGGCCGCCTAACGAGCGGCTCCCCCCACAGGCCGCCTGCGAGTTACTCAGGGACAGTGTCCCACTGGAGCTGGGATGGGCAAGGGCTGGGCAGGCGAGGGGCAGGCTGTTTGCTGATCTGCCCCTCGGTGGGGCAGCATGGCTGCAGAAGCAGGGCCCAGCCGGCCCACTGCGTGCTGTGGAGCGGTGGAACTCAGTGCTGCAGGGTGGCCCTCGAGGCAAGACCCAGCCGGGGGCCCCGGGAGGAGGATGGGCTCAAACAGCAGCTGCTCTGCCTCCGGGCGCAGGCATGGTCCTAGGCTGACCTGCGGCCTCGCCTCCCTTGCTGCGGCAGGTTCCTGATCGGGCGGGAGAAGCCGGGCGAGCAAAGCGAGGTGGCTCAGCTGATCCAGCAGACACTGGAGCAGGAGCGGTGGCAGCGGGAGATGATGGAGCAGAGATACACCCAGTACGCGGAGGAGGACGAAGAAGTAAGAGGAGCGCGCAAACTGCGTTCCCCGGTCACCCTTTGCAAGGGCTGGAGACCGGAGCCTTTCCCGAAATCCCAGCCCGCCCCGCCCCAGGAGAGACCCCCCCTCCTGGGTCAGAGAGGCATCCAGGAACCCCTGGCTGATGAACCCTGTGGCAGCGTACGGGTACCCCCATCCTGCACCCCCAGCGCAGCAGGAGGCTCCGCCCGCCCGTAGACTAGAGGGAGTTTAGTGCAACCCGGCACACCCCATGCTTGGAAACATCCAACGGCCTCCGAGCCGAATGGAGGGGAGACAGCCCCTGGCCCACAGGTCCGAATGGGGATCCCACCCAAGATCACCCAGCACCCGGCTCTGCCCACTAATCCACGCTGCCACCTCTGCCGGTGCCCCAGAGGGCCCGAGTCCTCGCGTGGACAGGGCCCCGTCTCGTGAGAGGAGGGGAATTGGGCCCCAGGCCCCTGCCAGCCCAGATGTCCCTCCGCCCCGGTACCCGCCCGTCTCCTGGAGGCAGGGGCGGATGAGGATTTTGCGGGGCCCAGGGCAGCACAATTTTGCGGGCCCCCCCTTTGACACGGCGCATGCACGGGGCTTCTTGAAGCGCGGGGCCCGGAGCGGCCGCCCCGCTCGCCCTGCCCTGTATCCGCCCCTGCCTGGGGATATCGCCTGTTCACCGGCATTCCCGCCGTGCTGCCACCACCCACTGCCGCTCCGGAAGAGCCTGTCCCAGGCTGCAGAGGGGCCGACCCAGCCCCCCAACCCTGTGTCCCAGGGGCCCGAAGAGACAGCCTGGCCTGATTCACCTGGCCCTGCCGCTCAGGTTTCATGTGCGCTAAGTGAATGGCTCCGGTTCACTGGGGGGGGCCGGAGCTGCTCCCCACCTGCCACGGTCAGGGGGCTGCTCCGGCCCTGCCAGCCCCCCACTGACAGGGGTGCTCCAGCCCCCCCAACCCCCTTTAATCCAGTGAAACGGGATTTTACATCCCACGTTTGCACCAGTGCAAAGTGCACTGCAACGCCTTGGCTGTGCTGGAAGCACTTTGCACGGCTGTGAGTGGCACACGGAGCGCAGGGCCCTGCCTCCCTCCTCTCCGCAGCCCAGTCCCCAGCCCCGCGGCCAGGAGGTGGCTGGGCCGGCCGGGCTGTGCGGCAGGGTGCAGGCTGCTCTCTCCTGGTCGCAGGGCTGCGTGGCTCTGCCTTGGGCTGAGCTGTGCTGGTGGGTTGTCTCGTGTGGGAGGGGATTGGGAAAGGAACAATCCGTTCCAGTGTCACGACGTCTCGTTAGCAGCTCGCTCTTAGCTAGCTCCGTGCACCAGCCGTCTCAGCGCACCTTGAACTGGAGCGCAGCACCGTGATGGCCGTGTGGCAGCGGGGAAACTGAGGCACGGAACGGGGACGTGAGTTGCCCACGGTCACCCCGTGGGCCAGGGACAGAGCCAGGCAAACCCAGGCCTACAGGGTCCCAGTCCAGCGCTCTATTCAATAGGCCGCGCTGCCTCGGGGCAGCTCCCGTGGAGACAGCTGGTGCTAGGGTTCCAGATGAGCCGCGGGGCGGCGGGCGGCAGCCCGGGTGTCAGTGGCGCGGCGGCTGCTCGACACCAGCTGGGCTCAGGCTCATTCGTGCAGCGTTTGGACGCCGAGGCGCCGGCAGGGCTGGGACACGTCGCACCCTAAGGAACAGCGGCCAGTTGCTCCCTTCTCCCCGCGACAGCCGCAGGGTTCTCCGCACCGCCCAGGGGGCCAGGCACGCGACGAGGGCTGGGAATGGCTAACCGGCCACTGTGCCCCCACCCTGTCTTAGACCAGGACCCATTGAATTCCATTTCAACGGGCGTCGAGTGCCTAAGTCACTTGGGCGCCGAGAGACATCTCGGCCCTGCTCAGTCGCGCTGCAGGTGCGCAGCGGAGCATGGGGCTCTGAGTCGGGGGTCCTCTGCTGTCTCCCTCGCGCTGCTGCTCAGAGCCCTTAGGCAGCTTTCTGGACCCCCCCTCGTGCCTCAGTTTCCCCAGCTGTGAAATGGGGTTCCTAATTCCCTGCTTCTGGGGGGTGTTGCGAGGAATAGGGGCGCCATCTCATGCCTTTTGTTGAGTTCTCCGAGCACAGTGGGCCCTGGCCACGCTGCCCTGTGGGACTAGAGGTACCCATGTGTTAGGTGCACATCTGGATACCTCCCCTGAGAGGGGCGCCCTGCCGTGCCAGGCGCTGCGCGTGCAGCACACACCGGGAAGGAGGCTGGCCCCGTTCCCAGGACATCGCTTGCTGGAGAGGCGGGCTGTCACGTATAGCTTGGGCTATACGGTCCCCGGGGGAACCCCCCACAGCGCGACGGCCCCTTCTCGGGGAGTCCAGTCTCTCCCCGGGGGTCCGCCCCTCGCCTCCTGGGACGACGCCTCTCAGGGCCCCCACCCCGCCCGCCTGTGCCGTGAGCCCCTCGGGGTCCCCTCGCTCTGGGCCTGGAGCCGCGCTCCCGGAGCGACTAGCCAGCACCCAGTGGGCCGGTTCATGGAGCTTTGAAGGCTCTGCCTGCCCCCTCCCCGTCCTGCAGCCCCTGGGTCCGCCAGGTAGCAGGGCACCCATCGCTGGGGCTCCAATTCTGTGCTGGTCCCTGGAACAGCCCAACCCCCCCATGATACCAGTAACCCCCAGGGCCCTGAGTGCCCCCCACGTGGTCCCACCAGGCAGCTCTCCTGCCCTGCCCGCCCACATGGACCCTGCAGGGAGCAGCGCACCCTGGGGCCATCCGGGGGGGTCACAGCAGCGCCGGGACCTGCCCCCGCCCCTGCGTTAAGCGACACTGGGTCGTTGTCCTGACCCTGCAGCCCAGGCGGGGCTGGCTCGGGAGCCGCGGTGGCTGCTGGGGGCGGCTCACAGCAGCGCCCGGCTCTGTGCCCGCAGACCGGCGAATATGCCACAGACGAGGAGGAGGAGATGAGCCCCATGTTTCCCAGCAGCGAGATGGCCATCGAGGTCTTCGAGCTGGCCGAGAACGAGGACATGCTGTCCCCCGTCGAGATGGACCCCGAGAAGCTGGTGCACAAGTTTAAGGAGGTACAGCTGGAGCGGGGGAGGGGAGCTGGGGTGCGGAGTGGGGGGCAGGCAGAGGCGCGATGCGGCAGAGTCTGGGCGGGAGCGTGCGGGGGCTGTGCTGCTTGTGTGAGCGTGTGCACGCGTGGGTGTGGCCGTGGGCGGTACGTGGTTTGTGTATGCATCTGGATTCCCAAGGGCAAGGATGTCTGTGCGCCTTGAATTTGTGTGTTCACACGTGTGTGTATGTAGAAGGGCATGGGGTGTGTGCATGTGCGGGTCAGTGTGCAGGACATGGGGGTGCGTGTGTGTGTGTTGAGGGTGCGTGCACGCCTGTGATTGTGTGTGACAGGGTGCGAGGTTTGGGGGTGCGTGTGTGTGTTTTGGGGGTGCGTGCACACCTGTGATTGTGTGACAGTGTGCAGCGGCATGGGGGTGTGTGTGTGTGTTTTGGGGGTTTGTGCACGCCTGTGATTGTGTGTGACAGTGTGCAGCAGCATGGGGGTGTGTGTGTGTGTTTTGGGGGTGCATGCATGCCTGTGATTGTGTGTGACAGTGTGCAGCAGCATGGGGGGGTGTGTGTGTGTTTTGGGGGTGCATGCACGCCTGTGATTGTGTGTGACAGGGTGCGAGGTTTGGGGATGCGTGTGTGTGTTTTGGGGGTGCGTGCACGCCTGTGATTGTGTGTGACAGGGTGCGAGGTATGGGGGTGTGTGTGTGTGTTTTGGGGGTGCGTGCACGCCTGTGATTGTGTGTGTCAGGGTGCGAGGTATGGGGGTGCGTGTGTGTGTTTTGGGGGTGCATGCACGCCTGTGATTGTGTGTGACAGGGTGCGAGGTTTAGGGGTGCGTGTGTGTGTTTTGGGGGTGCGTGCACGCCTGTGATTGTGTGTGTCAGGGTGCGAGGTATGGGGGTGCGTGTGTGTGTTTTGGGGGTGCATGCATGCCTGTGATTGTGTGTGACAGGGTGCGAGGTTTGGGGGTGCGTGTGTGTGTTTTGGGGAGGGTGCACACCTGTGATTGTGTGACTGTGCAGGGGCATGGGGGTGTGCGAGTGTGTTTTGGGGGGGTGCCTGCCTGTGATGTTTTGTGTGGCTGTGCTGCCCCCTAGTGGGGCGCTCTGGGAAAGGCGGCCCAGCCTTGGTGGGGAGGGGAGCAGTGACCCTTCCTCAGCTCCAGCCCTGAGTGCGAGCGCTCACGCTGGCTCCGGGGGCCATGGGCTCTGAGGTGCGGCTGCGCCGGTCTGGCGCCGGCAGGAGGCCCTGGGCGCTCTGGCCCTGCCCAGCCTGATTCTCCTGGCAGGCGGTGCCACCCGCTGGGGCCCGGACAGCCTCGCCCACACAGAGCCAGCGCTGGCTCGGGAGAACGGAGGATCGCGCGCCCTGCGCTGCAGCCAGCTCTGGGGTGGAGCCCGCGGCCTCACCGCACAGCACTGCCGCCCGACAGCCGAAGGCTCCGGGATCCGGCTGATGCTGCGGCCTGTGCCCGGGGGGAGGGGAGGGGTTCACTGTCGCAGTGGGACCCCGACCCTGGGGGGGTGTTGCCAGGAGTCCAGACTGCATGGGAGGCTCCGGGGATCTCGACTGCTTGTCCATAGCCTCGGCTGCGGGGGCGGGGGCGGGCGCCGGGCTGGCCCCAGGGCGGACGTGACTCTCTTTCTCCACCAGCTCCAGATCAAACACGCCGTAACCGAGGCCGAGATCCAGCAGCTGAAGAGGAAGGTGAGCTCTGGAGACGGGACCGGGTGGGCGGGTGGGGAGCAGGCAGGGGCTCCTCTTCCAGCTCTGAGGCCCGGTCCCTGGTCATTGCAAACACCCCTACACAACTGCACATGCAGCACAACCACACACAGAGAGAGGCACGCACAGCCAGACACACACAGACACAACTACACCACAGACACACAACCACACCCAGACGTACAGCAGCACACAACCAGAAACACACTGCAAACACACAGACACACAATCATACGCAGAGCTACAACCGCACACAATGAGAAATACACAAATAAGTGCACACAGAGAGACACAAGCACACACATAGACATGCAACCATGCACAGAGATACTCCAGCACACAGACACACACAGGGACAAGCACACAGAAAAATAACCACACCCACAGACACACAATCATACGCAGAGATAGAACCGCACACAATGAGAAATACACAAATAAGTGCACACACAGACACAGCCATGTGCAGAGATACAACAGCACACAACGAGAAATAAACAAGTGCACACAAGGACACAGACACACACAGGGACAAGCACACAGAAAGATAACCACACCCACAGCCACACAACCAGCACACTACCAGACACAAACACACAAATGCAGAGATACTCCAACACACGGAGACACAAGCACACCCACCCCTGCACAGAGATACCACAACGCACAACCACACCATCGCCCAAACCACAGGCCCAGAGAGACAGACCCGGCACACGCTTGTCCCTCCCCCTGACCCTGTGCTGCGCTGCCCGTCCAGCTGCAGGCGGTGGAGCAGGAGAAGGCTCGCTGGCGAGCCGAGAAGGCCCAGCTGGAGCAGAGCGTGGAGGAGAACAAGGAGAGGATGGAGAAGCTGGAGGGCTACTGGATGGAGGCCCAGAGCCTGTGCCAGGCCGTGGACGAGCACCTGAAAGAGACGCAAGCCCAGTACCAGACCCTGGAGCGGAAATACAGCAAGGCCAAGCGGCTCATCAAGGAGTACCAGCAGAAGTAAGGCCACCCCCTATGGATCCCCTATGGATCCCAGAGCCCCTTCCCCTATGGATCCCCTATGGATCCCAGAGCCCCTTCCCCTATGGATCCCCAGGTCTCTATCCCCATGGGGTGGGGCTCTGTCCTGCCCAGTTCAGAGTCCCCTGGGGTAGGTGTTGGGCGCTGTTCCCTGGGCCTGACTTCATGCCCCCCCCCGCAGGGAGATCGAGTTCCTCAAGAAGGAGACGTCCCAGAGGCGGGTGCTGGAGGAGTCGGAGCAGGCCCACAGGGAGGAGATCGACAAGCTCCAGGAGAAGGTGGGCACCAAGCTCCAGGACACAGGGTGCCCCTGAGGCCGCTGAGCGGGCGATGGCCAAGGAGAGGTGTGACTGGCGGGCTCCGGACCAGCCGGGGGGCAGGACGGCCCTGCCACCCCCTGGGACTCCAGCAGACCGGAGCCGGCTTTGGCAGGAGCAAGGGGCGGGGCGAGGAAGGGGCTTGTTGGCCAGGCTGCGTCTTCGTGGGGTTGGTTCCCTTTGGCTGGCGCGATGGGCGCTGGATCGCGCCTCGGCTGCCGGGGCGCGCCGGATCCTGCGGCGAGTCCTGCCAGTCCCACCGGGGCCCGTGCCGGGGAGCGCCGGATCCTGCGGCGAGTCCTGCCGGTCCCGCCGGGTCCCGTGCCGGGGCGCGCCAGATCCTGCGGCGAGTCCTGCCGGTCCCGCCGGGTCCCGTGCCGGGGCGCGCCGGATCCTGCGGCGAGTCCTGCCGGTCCCGCCGGGTCCCGTGCCGGGGCGCGCCGGATCCTGCGGCGAGTCCTGCCGGTCCCACCGGGTCCCGTGCCGGGGCGCGCCGGATCCTGCAACGAGTCCTGCCGGTCCCACCGGGTCCCGTGCCGGGGCGCGCCGGATCCTGCAACGAGTCCTGCCGGTCCCACCGGGTCCCGTGCCGGGGCGCGCCGGATCCTGCGGCGAGTCCTGCCGGTCCCACCGGGTCCCGTGCCGGGGCGCGCCGGATCCTGCGGCGAGTCCTGCCGGTCCCACCGGGTCCCGTGCCGGGGCGCGCCGGATCCTGCGGCGAGTCCTGCCGGTCCCACCGGGTCCCGTGCCGGGGCGCGCCGGATCCTGCAGCGAGTCCTGCCGGTCCCACCGGGTCCCGTGCCGGGGCGCGCCGGATCCTGCAGCGAGTCCTGCCGGTCCCACCGGGTCCCGTGCCGGGGCGCGCCGGATCCTGCGGCGAGTCCTGCCGGTCCCACCGGGTCCCGTGCCGGGGCGCGCCGGATCCTGCGGCGAGTCCTGCCGGTCCCGCCGGGTCCCGTGCCGGGGCGCGCCGGATCCTGCGGCGAGTCCTGCCGGTCCCACCGGGTCCCGTGCCGGGGCGCGCCGGATCCTGCGGCGAGTCCTGCCGGTCCCACCGGGTCCCGTGCCGGGGCGCGCCGGATCCTGCGGCGAGTCCTGCCGGTCCCACCGGGTCCCGTGCCGGGGCGCGCCGGATCCTGCGGCGAGTCCTGCCGGTCCCACCGGGTCCCGTGCCGGGGCGCGCCGGATCCTGCGGCGAGTCCTGCCGGTCCCACCGGGTCCCGTGCCGGGGCGCGCCGGATCCTGCGGCGAGTCCTGCCGGTCCCACCGGGTCCCGTGCCGGGGCGCGCCGGATCCTGCGGCGAGTCCTGCCGGTCCCACCGGGTCCCGTGCCGGGGCGCGCCGGATCCTGCGGCGAGTCCTGCCGGTCCCACCGGGTCCCGTGCCGGGGCGCGCCGGATCCTGCTTTTGCACCGGGGGGGCTGTTTACTAGCTGAACATCTGTGTGTGTGTGTGCGCGCGCGTGCGCATGTGTGTGCGTGTGTGCATGTTTGGGGTTCCCTGTGGGGAGGGGGGGTCCCCTCTCTATGCCCAGGCACCATGGACCAGGGGAAGGGATCCCCGGAGAGGCCCCGGCTTGGCACCCGACTTCTCTCTCTCCCCCCAGAGGTGGCTCCACGGCAGGCCCAGCGCCCCCTTCTGGGCAGTGCGGGTGCAGGCAGGCAGAGGCAACAGTGGGGCATTAGTCCAGCTGGCTCTGCTGGGCATAGGCTGCCCCCAGTGGGCCACGTGTCCCTGGCGAGGCAGGGGAGGTGGGACGCGGGGCGGGGGGAGCTGCGTAGGACCCAGGGGCAGGCAATCTTGCATCATGCTTCCTCCCAAGCCCCCCTTTCCTTGCTGCCCACCCCTCCAACTCCCTCCCCCCTTGGAAGGCCTGGCATAAAGCAGCTGACCCCCCCATCCCCCTCCCAGTAGCGACCCTCTGCATTCACCTCCCCAGCCCCCCACCCAGCCCCCGCTATCCACCCCCCCGTGCCTCTCTGCATTCACCTCCCCAGCCCCCCACCCAGCCCCCGCTATCCACCCCCCCGTGCCTCTCTGCATTCACCCCCCAGCCCCCCACCCAGCTCCCACTATCCACCCCCCCGTGCCTCTCTGCATTCACCTCCCCAGCCCCCCACCCAGTCCCCGCTATCCACCCCCCGTGCCTCTCTGCATTCACCTCCCCAGCCCCCCACCCAGCCCCCGCTATCCACCCCCCTGTGCCTCTCTGCATTCACCCCCCAGCCCCCCACCCAGCTCCCACTATCCACCCCCCCGTGCCTCTCTGCATTCACCCCCCCAGCCCCCCACCCAGCTCCCACTATCCACCCCCCCGTGCCTCTCTGCATTCACCCGCCCAACCCCCCACCCAGCTCCCACTATCCACCCCCCCGTGCCTCTCTGCATTCACCCCCCCAGCCCCCCACCCAGCTCCCACTATCCACCCCCCCGTGCCTCTCTGCATTCACCCCCCCAGCCCCCCACCCAGCTCCCACTATCCACCCCCCCGTGCCTCTCTGCATTCACCTCCCCAGCCCCCCACCCAGCTCCCACTATCCACCCCCCCGTGCCTCTCTGCATTCACCCCCCCAGCCCCCCACCCAGCTCCCACTATCCACCCCCCCGTGCCTCTCTGCATTCACCCCCCCAACCTCCCACCCAGCTCCCACTATCCACCCCCCCGTGCCTCTCTGCATTCACCCCCCCAGCCCCCCACCCAGCCCCCGCTATCCACCCCCCCGTGCCTCTCTGCATTCACCTCCCCAGCCCCCCACCCAGCCCCCGCTATCCACCCCCCCGTGCCTCTCTGCATTCACCTCCCCAGCCCCCCACCCAGCCCCCGCTATCCACCCCCCCGTGCCTCTCTGCATTCACCCCCCCAACCTCCCACCCAGCTCCCACTATCCACCCCCCCGTGCCTCTCTGCATTCACCTCCCCAGCCCCCCACCCAGCTCCCACTATCCACCCCCCCGTGCCTCTCTGCATTCACCCCCCAGCCCCCCACCCAGCTCCCACTATCCACCCCCCCGTGCCTCTCTGCATTCACCTCCCCAGCCCCCCACCCAGTCCCCGCTATCCACCCCCCCGTGCCTCTCTGCATTCACCCGCCCAACCCCCCACCCAGCTCCCACTATCCACCCCCCCGTGCCTCTCTGCATTCACCCCCCCAGCCCCCCACCCAGCTCCCACTATCCACCCCCCCGTGCCTCTCTGCATTCACCTCCCCAGCCCCCCACCCAGCTCCCACTATCCACCCCCCGTGCCTCTCTGCATTCACCCCCCCAGCCCCCCACCCAGCTCCCACTATCCACCCCCCGTGCCTCTCTGCATTCACCTCCCCAGCCCCCCACCCAGTCCCCGCTATCCACCCCCCGTGCCTCTCTGCATTCACCCCCCCAGCCCCCCACCCAGCTCCCACTATCCACCCCCCCGTGCCTCTCTGCATTCACCCCCCCAGCCCCCCACCCAGCTCCCACTATCCACCCCCCCGTGCCTCTCTGCATTCACCTCCCCAGCCCCCCACCCAGTCCCCGCTATCCACCCCCCGTGCCTCTCTGCATTCACCCCCCCAGCCCCCCACCCAGCTCCCACTATCCACCCCCCCGTGCCTCTCTGCATTCACCCCCCCAGCTCCCCACCCAGCCCCTGCTATCCACCCCCCCGTGCCTCTCTGCATTCACCCCCCCAGCCCCCCACCCAGCTCCCACTATCCACCCCCCCCGTGCCTCTCTGCATTCCCCCTCAGCCCCCAAGTTCTCGGGAGGGCCCCACTTTCTCCGCCTGAGACATTTCTCCCTTTGTCTGTTTTTCAGATCTCCGAACTGGAGGGGAAGCTGCAGACCTTGAAAAATTCAAACCCAACTTAAAACAAACACAAAGGCGAAGCAATCGCTGGGGAGGAGAGACACGTTCTCCTGCCCCCCCCCCGCCCCCTTTCTGCCCCTGCCCTTCCCCCGCCCTCCTGCCCCTCCGCCCCTCCGCGCGGGGAGAGGAAGAGCCCCAGACCCCAAACCGCTAGGAAAGGAATAGGACTGGTCCCTCCTTCCCGCGCCATCCTTGGGGGGAGAGAAAGCAAGGCGGGGGTGGCGGGGGTGGCAGGGGCGGGGGCGGCGGGGTCTGGCCAGTTGGGGCGTGTCTCTGAGACGGGCCCCTTGTTATTTCTGTTCCTCGTGTGAGTCTCGTGTTATCTCGGTGGAGGGATGGGGGCGGATTTGTTCTTCCTGCGCCCCCCCCCCTCGGCGCCTGTGCAGCGCGGCACAGACAGCAGCGCCCCCGCGAGCGCGCCGAGGCCCCAGGGAGGGGCTGTGCCGGGGGGACACTGGGGGGCAGGCGGGTGGGCGCGCAGCTCACCCTGCCGGGAGGACTCTCGGGGGGGGGGTGGAGTTCTGGGAGCCCTGGTGCTCTGTGGGAAGGGTCTGGTTTAAGGGGCAGTCTCGGCCCGGCGCCGGGCAGAACCTGGAACCCAGGACGCCGGACAGCTGCTCGGGGCCCTGGGGACCCTTCCGCACTCGCCCCGGAGGAGGCCAGGAACCAGCGCCTTGCCCTGGCCGGTGCCAGCGACGGAGCTAACGCCTCCCGGACAGAAACCTGCCCCCCCCGCTCGGAGCAGCCTGCTGGGCAAAGCCTGGGGCGTTGGCCCCCTCCCCCACGGCTGTGTGGACACGGGGAGGCCCGACTACGGCAGCCCAACGCCGCGACCGATGGGAGGAACCCGGCAGAGACTCGGCGCTGTGCGGCACCCCGGCGGGCTGGCTCCAGCTGCTGGGCAGGGCCCGGGCTGGGCACCCCCCCGGCTTCACTCTCGGGGAGGGGGAGCAAACGAACCACGCACAGGCCTTGGCGCAGCAGAGACCCGCCCCCAGGGGACACACGGGCTGGACCTGGATTCATTGGGAACCGGGTGCTCCCAGCATGCACGGCGCCTGGCACTGGTGTGTTCCCACCTGTGAGTGGGCCGGGGCACTGGTGAGCTCACACCCTTGCACAGTGGGGCACTGACACTCATCCTTGCACTGGTGAGCTCACACCCGTGCAGGCAGGGAGCGCTGGTGCACTCACACCTGTGCACGTGGACGAGCCCTGTTTACCCCACCGCTTTGGAGCCCGGTTTAGTCCCAGCTGTGCAATCGTCTCCTGTCCAAGGCCTTTGGCTCCAGCCTCCTTCCTTCCAGTTTTGTCTCTGTGCCGGCTCTGGGCAAACGGGCACTTTGCCTCCTTTGTGCCTTGGGACTCAGGGAGCCCCCAGAGCCTCTGCGTGCGGGGGAGGAGAGACAGCTCCCCACGCTCGTGACAAGTGAACTCGTGGGCCCCTCCTGAGCCGGGGCGACGCTGCCGAGCCAGGCCCGGGTCCCGCTCTCGTGCCTGCCAGGAGTCCCCGGAGCTGCACCGGTCCAGGCGGGCGCCCCTCCCCGACAGCGTTACAAGGGCACCGCTGGCCCCTGGGCGCGAGGCCGGCGAGGGGTCAGTCCGGTGTCACAGCCGCGTCCCCAGTTGTAGATTAAACAGGCGCAGGGTTCCCATGTGCCCGGAGTCATCGTTTTGCTTGGTCAGCTGCAGACTGCGGGGGAGGGGGGGGCATTAGCGCCTCGTCTTCACTGCGAAGGGTTAACAGGGTCCAGCTGCCCCCCCCCCCAGGGTCCAAAACTGCTTTTCCGGCGCCCCTGCGCGCTGCGTCCTGCCATGACTGGCCGGGGGAGCCAGGCCTCAGCCGGCGAGTGGCGGTGTGGACAAGCCGGTCAATGCGGAGCGGAGCGACAGCCAACGGGGACTTGCACAAAGCACGGGGGGGGGCTGTGAAATGGGAGCGTGAAACCCCTGCAAGGAGCAGCGGGGGGCCGGCGGGCGGGAAGCGCCTGGGATTTGTATGGAGCTCCTCGCACCGGTCCGTGTGTCTGTACATAATATATATATATATGGACCGGCGGCGCCTCTGCTTTTGTATCCGCGTCGGGCGGCGCTTCATAGCGGATACGTGCAGGGCCCCGCTATTCCGGTGGCTCATCTCACCAGCGGGGAGACCCCCTTCGGGGGGGCGTTCGGCCGGCTGTGAGCGGACAGGCCCCGGCCGCCCTGCCCCAGGAGGTGGGTGCGGGTGTGATGTGTCCGTTTGTATCCCCATTGCTCCAGCCACGCCGACGCCCGTCACACGCCTTCCCTGCGCAGAGCACGGCCGGGGAGACCCTGGGAACCCTCCATGGCAGGTATTTCCCCGGCAGGCGCGCACCCTGGGGGCCCGGGGCTCGTCCACTCGGCGGCAGAGACGCCGGTTTCAGACAAGGACTTCGGGACCCAGCGCCGGAGCCCCACTGCGACGGGAGGGCAGCGGGTCTGCTCCAGTCGCGTCCGCTGCCCGCTCTAGGGTAGAAATGGGAGCGTCGCCCCTTTGGCAAGGCTGGCCCGCCAGGCGCTTCGGGATTCGTAAGCCTGGGGTTGTGAAATGTGGGGTGTGCAAAACCAATCAGACGCCCGAGGGGGGGCCGTAGTTTGGAAAGGTTGAGAGCCTCTGCTGCGGGGTCTATTCCCTCGTGTTCTGGTGGGTGGATTTCCCTGGCCGTGGGGTAGATTTCCCTGGCCGTGGGGTAGATTTCCCTGGCCGTGGGGTAGATTTCCCTGGCCGTGGGGTAGATTTCCCTCGGCCGTGGGGTAGATTTCCCTCAGCCGTGGGGTAGATTTCCCTGGCCGTGGGGTAGATTTCCCTCAGCCGTGGGGTAGATTTCCTGGCCGTGGGGTAGATTTCCCTCAGCCGTGGGGTAGATTTCCCTCAGCCGTGGGGTAGATTTCCCTGGCCGTGGGGTAGATTTCCCTCAGCCGTGGGGTAGATTTCCCTCTGCCGTGGGGTAGATTTCCCTGGCCGTGGGGTAGATTTCCCTCGGCCGTGGGGTAGATTTCCCTCGGCCGTGGGGTAGATTTCCCTGGCCGTGGGGTAGATTTCCCTGGTCGTGGGGTAGATTTCCCTGGCCGTGGGGTAGATTTCCCTGGCCGTGGGGTAGATTTCCCTCGGCCGTGGGGTAGATTTCCCTGGCCGTGGGGTAGATTTCCCTCGGCCGTGGGGTAGATTTCCCTCGGCCGTGGGGTAGATTTCCCTGGCCGTGGGGTAGATTTCCCTCGGCCGTGGGGTAGATTTCCCTGGCCGTGGGGTAGATTTCCCTGGTCGTGGGGTAGATTTCCCTGGCCGTGGGGTAGATTTCCCTCGGCCGTGGGGTAGATTTCCCTCGGCCGTGGGGTAGATTTCCCTCAGCCGTGGGGTAGATTTCCTGGCCGTGGGGTAGATTTCCCTCAGCCGTGGGGTAGATTTCCCTCGGCCGTGGGGTAGATTTCCCTCGGCCGTGGGGTAGATTTCCCTGGCCGTGGGGTAGATTTCCCTCAGCCGTGGGGTAGATTTCCCTGGCCGTGGGGTAGATTTCCCTCAGCCGTGGGGTAGATTTCCCTGGCCGTGGGGTAGATTTCCTGGCCGTGGGGTAGATTTCCTGGCCGTGGGGTAGATTTCCCTCAGCCGTGGGGTAGATTTCCTGGCCGTGGGGTAGATTTCCCTCAGCCGTGGGGTAGATTTCCTGGCCGTGGGGTAGATTTCCCTCGGCCGTGGGGTAGATTTCCCTGGCCGTGGGGTAGATTTCCCTCGGCCGTGGGGTAGATTTCCCTCAGCCGTGGGGTAGATTTCCCTGGCCGTGGGGTAGATTTCCCTCGGCCGTGGGGTAGATTTCCCTCGGCCGTGGGGTAGATTTCCCTCAGCCGTGGGGTAGATTTCCTGGCCGTGGGGTAGATTTCCCTCAGCCGTGGGGTAGATTTCCTGGCCGTGGGGTAGATTTCCCTCAGCCGTGGGGTAGATTTCCCTCAGCCGTGGGGTAGATTTCCCTGGCCGTGGGGTAGATTTCCCTGGCCGTGGGGTAGATTTCCCTCAGCCGTGGGGTAGATTTCCCTGGCCGTGGGGTAGATTTCCCTCAGCCGTGGGGTAGATTTCCTGGCCATGGGGTAGATTTCCCTCAGCCGTGGGGTAGATTTCCCTCGGCCGTGGGGTAGATTTCCTGGCCGTGGGGTAGATTTCCCTGGCCGTGGGGTAGATTTCCTGGCCATGGGGTAGATTTCCCTGGCCGTGGGGTAGATTTCCCTGGCCGTGGGGTAGATTTCCCTCGGCCGTGGGGTAGATTTCCCTGGCCGTGGGGTAGATTTCCCTCAGCTGTGGGGTAGATTTCCCTGGCCGTGGGGTAGATTTCCCTCAGCTGTGGGGTAGATTTCCCTCGGCCGTGGGGTAGATTTCCCTCGGCCGTGGGGTAGATTTCCCTGGCTGTGGGGTAGATTTCCCTGGCCGTGGGGTAGATTTCCCTGGCCGTGGGGTAGATTTCCCTGGCCGTGGGGTAGATTTCCCTCGGCCGTGGGGTAGATTTCCCTGGCCGTGGGGTAGATTTCCCTCAGCCGTGGGGTAGATTTCCCTCGGCCGTGGGGTAGATTTCCTGGCTGTGGGGTAGATTTCCCTCGGCCGTGGGGTAGATTTCCCTGGCCGTGGGGTAGATTTCCTGGCCGTGGGGTAGATTTCCCTCAGCCGTGGGGTAGATTTCCCTGGCCGTGGGGTAGATTTCCCTCAGCCGTGGGGTAGATTTCCCTGGCCGTGGGGTAGATTTCCTGGCCGTGGGGTAGATTTCCCTCAGCCGTGGGGTAGATTTCCTGGCCGTGGGGTAGATTTCCCTCAGCCGTGGGGTAGATTTCCTGGCCGTGGGGTAGATTTCCCTCGGCCGTGGGGTAGATTTCCCTCGGCCGTGGGGTAGATTTCCCTCAGCCGTGGGGTAGATTTCCCTGGCCGTGGGGTAGATTTCCCTCGGCCGTGGGGTAGATTTCCCTCGGCCGTGGGGTAGATTTCCCTGGCCGTGGGGTAGATTTCCTGGCCGTGGGGTAGATTTCCCTCAGCCGTGGGGTAGATTTCCTGGCCGTGGGGTAGATTTCCCTCAGCCGTGGGGTAGATTTCCCTCAGCCGTGGGGTAGATTTCCCTGGCCGTGGGGTAGATTTCCTGGCCGTGGGGTAGATTTCCCTCAGCCGTGGGGTAGATTTCCCTGGCCGTGGGGTAGATTTCCCTCAGCCGTGGGGTAGATTTCCTGGCCATGGGGTAGATTTCCCTCAGCCGTGGGGTAGATTTCCCTCGGCCGTGGGGTAGATTTCCTGGCCGTGGGGTAGATTTCCCTGGCCATGGGGTAGATTTCCTGGCCATGGGGTAGATTTCCCTCAGCCGTGGGGTAGATTTCCCTGGCCGTGGGGTAGATTTCCCTCGGCCGTGGGGTAGATTTCCCTCGGCCGTGGGGTAGATTTCCCTCAGCCGTGGGGTAGATTTCCCTGGCCGTGGGGTAGATTTCCTGGCTGTGGGGTAGATTTCCTGGCCGTGGGGCAGATTGTTAGATAAGTGCATGGAGGACGGGTTCCTCAGTGGCGATTAGCCAGGACGGGTCCCTGGCCTGTGTGAGAGGGGCTGGGAAGGGGCGACAGGGGAGGGGTCACTGGATGATTCCTGGTCTGTTCCCTCCCTCTGGGGCACCTGGCCCTGGCCGCTGTGGGCAGACAGGGCGCTGGGCCAGATGGCCCCTGGGTCTGACCCCACCTGGGTGCTCGGGGTGTCCCAGGGAGCGTACGTTCAGGGCGAGGCCGTTTGTGTCTGTCCTTGGAGCAGACAGCAGATCCTCCACGCTGGGGACACTGGGAGTGAGCTACCCGTGCACATCTCTGTCCCTCCCACCCTCTCGGCACACCCACCCCTCCCCAGACCCTGGGGCTCAGGGCGTAACTTCCTGCGGGTGTGCAGGGTCCTTTGCCACAGACAGGCCTCACCCAGGAATACCCTCGCTCGATGGACAGTTCCCAAGCAAGCCCAATACACGTGCTAAGCACCCAGCTACGTCCAGACTGCAGGTGTCTTGTGCAAGAAGCTTTCTGCAGAAGGGATCTGCCACAAAAACGCCTTGCGCAGGAGCGCGTCCACACTGCGAAAGCGCATGGGAAAAGCCATGCGCTTTTGTGCCAGAGGGCGTCCAGATCACACGGACGCTTTCTTGCAAGAAAGCTCTGATGGCCCTTCACAGAACGGCCACGAGGGCACCTGCGCTTCTTCTGACAGGCTGTTTTTGCGCAAAACCCCCATTTCCCCTCCACACACACCTTTTTGTGCAAAACGGCTTATTCATCATAGCCAGAGGAGTGCCCATTGCGCAAAACCCCTCGCTCCTTGGCTACGTCCAGACTACGTCCCTTTTTCGTAAAAGGGATGTAAATTAGACGTATCGCAATTGCTAATGAAGCGGGGATTTAAATCTCCCCTGCCTCATTAGCATAAAAATGGCTGCTGCTTTTTTTCCACACGGAGCTTTGTTGGAAAAAAGCGCCAGTCTAGATGCTGATCTTGTGGAAAATAAAGCCTTTCCCAAAAGATCCCTTCTCCCTTATTTCATAGAGGGATAAGGGATCTTTTGGAAAAGACTTTATTTTCCACAAGATCACTGACTGGAAGGCACCTCGAGGGGTCACCGCGTCCTGTCACCTGCCCTCACGGCAGGATAACGCACCGTCTAGCTCCGTGGTCCCCAACACGGTGCCCGCGGGCGCCATGGCGCCCGCGGGGGCATTTCAATGCGCCCGCCAGGTGCTCGGGGGCTGGCCTGGCCCCGGGCACATGGCGCACGGACGCTTGGCGGGGGGAGCGCCGGGCGCGCGGCACTCGGCGGGAGGCGGCGGGGGGAAGCGCCGGCTCCGGGCACTCGGCGGGAGGGGGGAGCGCCGGCTCCGGGCACTCGGCGGGAGGGGGGAGCGCCGGCTCCGGGCACTCGGCGGGAGGGGGGAGCGCCGGCTCCGGGCGCTCGGCACTCGGCGGGGGGGAGGAGGGGCTCGGCAGTCGGCGGGGGGGAGGGGGGGGGGAGCGCCGGCCCCGGGCGCGCGGCCCTTGGAGGGGACCCTGCCCCCGGGCGCGCAGCTATGGGGGGGCCCTGCCCCCGGGCGCGCGGCTAGGTGGAGCCCCGCCCCCGGGCGCGCGGATGGGGGGGGCGCCCCCGGTCCCCGCCCCCTGGCACCCGGCGGGCAAACGGCCACGCCCCCTGGCGCCCGACAACCGAAAAAGGTTGGGGACCACTGGTCTAGCTCATCCCTGAGAGGTGTGTGTCCAGCCTCTTCAGTATCTCCAGGGATGGGGATTCCACAACCTCCCTGGCTGCAGTTTAAGCCCATTGCTGCTTGTCCTATTGTCAGAGGCCCGGGAGAACATAAGAGCGGCCAGACTGGGTCAGACCAAAGGTCCATCCAGCCCAGTGTCCGGTCGGCCGACAGCGGCCAGTGCCAGATGCCCCAGAGGGACGGATCACAACAGGGAATCCTCCCGTGGTCCCTCCCCAGTCCCCATTTCCAGACGGAGGCTCTGGACACCGTTCCTCCCCAGCCTGGGTCAGTTTTCTCCCTCCTCCCTGTGACACCCTTTTAGATACTTGAAAACTGCTCTCATGTCCCCCTCAGTCTTCTCCTTGCCAAACTAAACAAGCCCAGTTCCTTCAGCCCCCCCTCATCGTTTGTGTTCTCTAGACCTTTGATCATTCTCGTTGCTCTTCTCCGGACCGTCTCCCATTTCTCCACATCCTTCCTGAAATGCGCTG
This sequence comes from Pelodiscus sinensis, assembly GCF_052426305.1. Lineage (NCBI taxonomy): Eukaryota > Metazoa > Chordata > Testudines > Trionychidae > Pelodiscus > Pelodiscus sinensis. The sequence goes on from NC_143080.1 coordinate 664,800, forward strand.
CCCAGAACGGGACACGAGACTCCAGCTGAGGCCGAATCAGAGCAGAGCGGGAGAACGACTCCTCGTGTCTGGCTCACAACACTCCTGCTAATGCCGCCCAGAATCACGTTTGCTTTTTTTGCAGCAGCGACACACTGTTGGCTCATATTCAGCTCCTGGTCCACTCTGACCCCTAGATCAGGACTCCTCCCTAGACAGTCACTTCCCATTCCGTATGTGTGACACGGATTGGTACTTCCTAAGGGGAAGCTGTCCAGAGTCTTTCTCCACACAGGGGAGGGGCAGCAGAGCCATGCCTGACCCCGCAGAGTGGCATGCCTGGCCATTGCTCTGTGCTGGGTGGCCAGCAGGGCCAGGGGGTGCTGCTGGAGCCATGGAACGTGTTCGTCACCTGTGGCTGGGTCTGACGCCGCCGTGACTAACGGAGAGACAGCGAGACGGCGCGAGGCTGGGTGTGTGACGGAGCCACTGCCCGGGCATGTGTCCGTGGTCTGGGCTCTGCACGGGCACTGGGTGTGTGTCTTGGGCTGAGCCCCTGTGTGCGAGGGAGCTACTGGATTCTGTGCGTGCGAGACAACCGGTGCACGTGTGGGGCCAGGCCAGCCCCTGCCGGAATCACAGCAGATCCTGCTCACATCTGCCCCCTCACGTCCTCCTGAGGGCCCAGCCGGGTGTCTGGGATGAGCACCGGGGGCTGCCGAGGAGGCACCGGGGCTGGGTCCTGCCAGCCGTTGGGGACGTTAGGAAACTGGCGCATCCCTTTGGCTGCTGACGGAGGCACCTTCAGTGACGATCTTGGGGAAGCGTCCACGGGCGGCGACCAAGCAGCCACCAGGCCACATGGGGGAGAGACACAATCATGTTTATTATATATGGGGCAGGGACTGGCTTTGGGCCTCTGTGGTGGGGCAGCTGCTCCACACTGGCCAAGAAAGGTTCAAGCAGGCTAAGGAAAGCTGCACAGAGCTTGGCCAATCAGAGAAGGGCTTAGAAGAACCAATCAGGGTGTAGCTTGGGGGAGCTGCCCTGTATAAAAGGAGCTGCCCAGCAGCAAGGAAGTAGTCCGGCCTTGACCAGGGAAGGAGCAGGGTCTGGGATCTAGGGGCGCAGGGCTGGGCAGGCTCAGTGGGGCTAGAGTCTCCAGCCTGATCCCTGTGGGGCTGCGGCCTTGTGACAAGGCCAGGAGGCTGCAAAGGGTCACCGGGGAAGTGGCCCAGAACAAGAGGCAGAGGGGGCAGGAAGAGGCTGCAGCCAGAGGGTCCCTGGCCTGGGTCCCCTTTTCCCCCAGGCTGACTGTGGCTGGCCCCTGAGACAGAGGGGCTGGGCTTGGAGGCCACAGTGGCGGTAGAGACACAGCACTGGCAGGGGGAGAGCACACAGGGGTGTGCCAGGAAGCGGACGCTGCACGCCCGGCGCAACGTGGGTCCGGAACATGAGCGGGGGGGGGATGCCCCCAGACGGGGATGTCCTGCTGAAAGAGGACTCATCCCCCAGAGCTACCAGCAGGAGGCGCTGCAGCGGTGAGTCCCACGCGTGCCAGTCTGTGTTGTACAGCGCTCGGGCACTACGGTAACACACTTCATCCTCCTAATTAGCGATAAGTGGCAGGAGGAGGAAGCGCTGCTCTGCTAGGTCTCCTCCCCTGCTTTCTACGATTACCGAATTCTCGAGGAGTCATTGCATTGGGGTTTATTGCATCCCTGTGGATTTTCTGCTGCAATTGTCCCTTGTCCCTACCGGGTGGGATGCGACAGAGATAGTTAGAAACAAAGCTCAGCTCAATGCCCGTTCCTGCCCCGCACACCTTCCTAGGAGCTCAGCAGCAGAATCATTTATATTCTTATTAAAGGTGGCCAGGACTCTTTCAACCAAATGTCATTTTTCCTCAGAAAAACCAAAACTCTCTGTGGGCCAGGGGCCAGTTTGGAGAACGAGGAAACGCCCGGTCTGTTTCTCAGTTCAAACCTGGTTTTTTTTTTTTATTTAGAAGCTTAAGTTGATTTAAGGCCAAGAAAAAAAACTCTTCTGTGGACCTGATCCCATTTATTAATTCTATTTCCTATTTCTGTTCTTGAGACACTTCGGAGAGTTTGACTTTTCATTCCCATTTGGCGCGGGGAAATGATTCAAAAAAATTCTCATATGTAAACTGGTTTTCCGACCAGCTACAGTGATAACATCTTTGAAAGTGCCCCTCCCCATCGGATCTGGGCAGGCCCAGCCCCTTTACATCGACCATGCCTGGGGTGATGGTGGGGGCAGTGGGATATCCTGGTTGCTGCGGTGGTCTCCATGGCGGAAGTGAGACGAGTGCCAGCCTGAGCTTTGTTTCTGCTACATCGTAGCCCGCAGTAACGTGAGCTGGAAGAGATCTCCTGCCTGTGGCGCCCGGCTGCTTTGCATTGGCACTGGGAGGGTAGGCGCGGAGCGGCTGGCATGGGGACTGCTGCCTCCCACTGCCCTACTTTCTGCAGTCGGGTTTGCGAAGGCACCAGACCATGCCCGAGCCGTCTCCAGTCCTCCCCCAGGCTGGCAGCCTCCTTGCTGTGACTGCAGGAGCCAGGGAGCGGGGTGTGTGTGTCTGTGTGTGTGTGTGTGGAGCCAGGGAGCGGGGGGTGTGTGTGTGTGTGGAGCCAGGGAGCGGGGGGTGTGTGTGTCTGTGTGTGTGGAGCCAGGGAGCGGGGGGTGTGTGTGTGTCTGTGTGTGTGGAGCCAGGGAGCGGGGGGTGTGTGTGTGTCTGTGTGTGTGGAGCCAGGGAGCGGGGGGTGTGTGTGTCTGTGTGTGTCTGTGTGTGTGGAGCCAGGGAGCGGGGGGGGGGTGTGTGTGTCTGTGTGTGTGTGCAGGGAGCGGGGTGTGTGTGTGTGTCTGTGTGTGTGTGCAGGGAGCGGGGTGTGTGTGTGTGTCTGTGTGTGTGTGTGTGTGTGTGTGTGTGTGTGTGCAGGGAGCGGGGTGTGTGTGTGTGTGTGCAGGGAGCGGGGTGTGTGTGTGTGTGTGCGTGTGCAGGGAGCGGGGTGTGTGTGTGTGTCTGTGTGTTTGCATTAAAACGCGCACACAGAGCCTGGAACGTGCCTCGACATGTTGCTAATCCAGGCGGTGCTGCTGCTGTCGGGCTGGCAACTTGGGTTCCTGCTGCTCGGGGGGGGGGGGGGGCAGAATCTCCGGTCTCATTTTCCAGCCCAGCAGCAAAGCGCCACGGGGCAGGCCCTGAGACAAGCTGGCAACACCTAGTTCGGGCCGCAGGGCCTTCCCAGGCACCATTCTGCCGCGCTGGGCTGGGGGGGGGGGGTCTTTTTGGTGCTCGCTGCAGGAGGGGCCCATCTCTGGCCAGCCCCAGGAGCCCCCCCAACTCCACATCCATTGGATTCCTGCTGCCAGCTCCCAGCTCTGCCCCCTTTCCCTCTGCACAGCCCCCCCCCCCCCCCGGCCTCCACTGGCCGAGCCTCAACTTCCAGCCACGTCTGCACCGGGGCCACCGGGCCGCCTTCTGTAGGCAGCCACCGGCCCCCGTCACACCCCCTCCACACACACCCCCTCCACACACCACCCCTCCACACGCACACACACTCACCCCCTTCACACACCCCACACCCTTCACACACACACACACACACACTCATTCACCCCTTCACACACTGCACATCCTTCACACCCCTTCACACACCCTACGCACGCCTTCACACACACCCCCCCACACCCTTCACCCCTTCACACACACACACACACTCCACACCCTTCACACCCACTTCATGCACACACCCCTTCACGTGCATACACACCCCTTCACACACACACACACACTCACACCCCCTTCACACACACACACACACACACTCACACCCCCTTCACACACACACACACACACACTCACCTCCCTTCACACACACACACACACACACACACTCACCTCCCTTCACACACACACACACACACACACACACACCCCTAGCCGTGAATTGAGGCTCCCTATCTTCCAGGGCCGGCCCGCAGCATTTTGGCATGTGAGGCGGGAGCTCAAATGAGCCCCCAGGCCCCCTCGCTTGGGCCCAACCTCTGAAAAGTCTCAGTTCTGCTCCCGACGCGCGCACCGGCCGCAGACCGCGTCCTCCACCCCAGTCTGAGTCCGCCCCGGGCCGGGCTCTGGGTCTCTGCGCTCCCTGCCCCAGGGTCTGTTCTGGGCCCCTCGGGCCAATCAGCTCCCCGGAGGAGGCCGCGGGGGTTTCCCTCCCAGGCCGGGGCCGGGAGCTGTCCCTTCAGCACCACCCGCCAGGCCGGCTCCGCCTCCCCAGTGCTGGGGGGAGGGGTCCTGGCACAGTCCAGAACTCTGTTGTTTCTGCCACGTGCCCGGCGCCCCCCCCCCCCCCCCCCCGCCCTGGGATGGCGAGAGACGCTCCCTGCACCCCAGGGCCCTTCGAGCGGAGGCAGAGGGGAAACTGAGGCACGGGGAAGCAGCTTGATCCAGGAGAGTCAGGATTAGCCCCCCCGTCCCACGCGCCCCAGACCGTGGCTCGAGCCGCCGCCCATCCAGCGCCTGTCCGCTGCCATCCGTCTGCGTCCTCGTCCGGCCCTGCGCCCCCTCCCCCAGCCCGCCTGGCCCCTGGCCCCAGGAGAGCCCCCAGCTTCCATCGGTGCGGAACCCCGGCTTCCCTGCTCCCCCCCAGAGCTGGCTGCATTTCGGGGGGGCGGGGCTGCTCCGGGGAAGCTGCTACAGTCTTTCTCGTCCCCCCCCCCCTCCCCGGCCAGCCCCTCTGGCAATCAGGCTGCTTGTCGGGGGGGGGGGCCCTGCTCGGGGAGTCCCCCCCCCTCGCTCCAGGCCCCCCGCCGCCGCCTCCTGCCGCTCCCAGCCCCAGGGCCCGGCAGCATCCTCCCCCCTCCCAGCCCGGCTGCTCGAGGCGCTTCCGGGTTCCTGCGAGCCCCCCCCCCCCGCGGGTCCCGGGGACCATCCCGGCGCGGCCGGCCGAGGTCAGTGCGCGAGTCTCTCCGCAGCGGCTCCTCCTCGCGGAGCGGCCCGCGGGCCGGTGCCCCCCCCCCCCCCGAATTGTTGGGAGCTTCTTGGAGCCGGAGAGGCGGGGGCGGGGCGGGGGAGAGACGCCCCTGGACCCGGCATGGCAGGCCCGGGACGCGGCTGAGGATGCCGGGGGTCTCCTCGGTGAGTAGCCCCCGTGGCGCGCGCTGGGGGGGCTGCAATTGACAATCGGACTTATTGCAACTAACCCCCCCCCCCCCCCGGTGGGTCGCTGGTTCCCAGCCCTGCCTGCTCGGGAGGCTGCAGCAAAGGCCCCAGCAAAACAGCCCCCCCCCCCCCCCCCCGGGTTACTGCGCTCGGGGAAGGGCCGCTGCGTATTGTGTGTCCCTGTCGGGGGGGGTGAGGAGCGATGGGGGCGCAGGGAAAAGGGGGGCGGGGTGGGAGGAGGCTTAAACTCGGGGTGTTTATAGACGTCTCTGCGGGGGGGGGCACTGCCTATGCAGCAAGCCGCGCTTGGGCGAGCCCAGCCCCCCCGCTCTGCCCCCCCCCACTTTAAACATTCATGAGCAGCCCAATCCCCTGCCCTGTTTTCCATCAATCGATGGAACATCCCCCCCCCCCCCCACCCACACACACACACACGGCAGCGTCAGCAGCCAGGCGAGTCCATTGTAACCCTCCTGGCCCGGCTGGGTTTGGAGAGGGGCCGTGGGCCGGGTCCCTGCTGAGCCCCCCCCCAGAGGGGCCTTGGGCCGGGTCCCTGCTGAGCCCCCCCCCCCCCCGGCTGGGTTTGGAGAGGGGCCTTGGGCCGGGTCCCTGCTGAGCCCCCCCCCCCCCCCGGCTGGGTTTGGAGAGGGGCCTTGGGCCGGGTCCCTGCTGAGCCCCCCCCGAGAGGGGCCTTGGGCCGGGTCCCTGCTGAGCCCCCCCCCCCCGGCTGGGTTTGGAGAGGGGCCTTGGGCCGGGTCCCTGCTGAGCCCCCCCCCCCCCCGGCTGGGTTTGGAGAGGGGCCGTGGGCCGGGTCCCTGCTGAGCCCCCCCCCCCCCGGCTGGGTTTGGAGAGGGGCCGTGGGCCGGGTCCCTGCTGAGCCCCCCCCCCCCGGCTGGGTTTGGAGAGGGGCCGTGGGCCGGGTCCCTGCTGAGCCCCCCCCCCCCCCCGGCTGGGTTTGGAGAGGGGCCGTGGGCCGGGTCCCTGCTGAGCCCCCCCCCCCCCGGCTGGGTTTGGAGAGGGGCCGTGGGCCGGGTCCCTGCTGAGCCCCCCCCCCCCCGGCTGGGTTTGGAGAGGGGCCTTGGGCCGGGTCCCTGCTGAGCCCCCCCCCCCCCCGGCTGGGTTTGGAGAGGGGCCGTGGGCCGGGTCCCTGCTGAGCCCCCCCCCCCCCGGCTGGGTTTGGAGAGGGGCCGTGGGCCGGGTCCCTGCTGAGCCCCCCCCCCCCAGCCCCCCCCCCCGGCTGGGTTTGGAGAGGGGCCGTGGGCCGGGTCCCTGCTGAGCCCCCCCCCCCCAGATGGGTTTGGAGAGGGGCCGTGGGCCGGGTCCCTGCTGAGCCCCCCCCCCCCCCCCCGGCTGGGTTTGGAGAGGGGCCGTGGGCCGGGTCCCTGCTGAGCCCCCCCCCCCCAGGGGGCTGGGTTTGGAGAGGGGCCGTGGGCCGGGTCCCTGCTGAGCCCCCCCCCCCCCGGCTGGGTTTGGAGAGGGGCCTTGGGACGGGTCCCTGCTGAGCCCCCCCCCCCCCGGCTGGGTTTGGAGAGGGGCCTTGGGACGGGTCCCTGCTGAGCCCCCCCCCCCCCGGCTGGGTTTGGAGGGGGGCGGTGGGCTGGTCCCTGCTGAGCCCCCGCTCCCCCGGCTGGGTTTGGAGGGGGGCGGTGGGCTGGTCCCTGCTGAGCCCCCGCTCCCCCGGCTGGGTTTGGAGGGGGGCGGTGGGCTGGTCTCTGGCTGTTTCACTCCTGGGTTTGTTTTCTCTTGGGGGCTTGCTACCCCCACCCTGCTGTCCTGTCCCCTGGCTCCATTCTGCCCTTTGTCCCTTCCCGCTGTCTCTCCGCCCCTTCTCCTTCCCTCTCCTCCCTTGCCAGCTTCCTTTCCTGCAACCCTGCCCTCCGTGTACCCCAAGTTCTCCACCCCACCCCCGCTTTCCTCCTCCATGCCCCCTCCCACCGCCCAGGCTTTGGGGCATTTTCAGTCCTTGCCAGCCCCGTGCTCCAGGCCTTGGGCGGGCGGGCCGGGGGTGGGTGTTCCTATGGCTGGCAGGAGGCTCTCCCGGGCGTGTTGGACGGTGATGGAAGGGCCTCGGGGAGGGGGCACTGTTCAGATCCATTATTTCACATGAGGTGCAGACCCCCCCCAGTTCTACCCCCCTAGGCTGTGAACTCGTTCCTCCCCCAGAGCCGTATGCTCGGGGAAGCAGCCCTCTGGCTGAGGGCGCCGAGGTGCCGCAAGTAGGGCGGGTTAGCAGGAGCGCCAAGTCTGTGCTGACCCCCCGACCTCTGGGGACTGCTGCCCTTCATGTGGGACACCCAGCCAGGGTTCTGAGCTGCTCTCTGTCAGCAGAGACCCCGAGACTCAGGGCCATTAGCCCCAGGGTCCTGGGGCAATCTGGGGGCAACCCACCTTCCCATTCCTTACACCTGTGCTGCAGCTGCCCGCTGGCTGGTACCACTTCCCATCCTACCTGCGATGCCTCGCAGTGCTGCTGTTCAACCAGCGGCCGCGCCCCACCCCAGAGGTGGCCGCATTTCAGTGGCGGCTGGAGCGGTTCCATTTGCAAACCACTTTGCACTCAGGGAGATGTCCGAGATCGATAGGAATCGCTGCCAAAGCAGATGTATGACCGGCTGGGCTGTAATTTTCTGCCTCCTTCTGCCTCGTCCCGGGGACTGAAAATCCATTGGCATAAAAAGCTGCTTCTCCCGTTGGCCTGCCTCCGGGAGCCACGACTTCCCCACGCGGCTTTAGGTGCTTTGCTCCTGGTACTGCCAAGGAATCTGCACTGGGGGGTGGGGACAGAGGGAAGAAATTCAATCGCGAGTCTCAGGCCAGCACATCCCTGGCCCACCTTCCGGGGCCTTTCATCAGAGCACTGGCTGAGTGGCAGGCGCAGGGCGGTGGGTATCAGAGGCAGGGGAAGGCTTTGCCTTCCAAACAGCCAGCCTGGCCTGGCCCATGCTCCACCCCCAGAACGCCTGCTGTGAGCTTGCCTGGGGTGGAGTGTTGCTGCCCCCAGGGCCCACCCTCCCTGTGCTCTTGGGCTGGGACCATTTTCTGCCCACCCTCCCCGTGGTGCTAAGGGGGAGGATGGGCCCACTTGCTACTCCACCTCCCTGAGGTACGGGGGGGGGAGCCGGCTTTGAACTCAGGAGCAGGATGGGCCCTTGGAGCCTGGCTTGTAGGACACACTGTGAGGGGCGCGTCACAGGCCGGCAGGTGCCTCCCTCCACTGGCCGGGGGCCCTGGCATCCCAGCCCGAGCCAGGGCAGTGGCACCCCCAGGCTAGCCCAGGTAAAGGCTCCGCTGCCGGAGTGGAGGCATCTGCCCGCCCTGGCCGGGATTTGAACCCTGGGCTGTCTGCCCCTTGAGCTGAAGGGCAGCCCCGCAGCTGTCCGCAACAGCAAGCCGCTATTCTCCAGCCGGTGTTTCACAGCGAGTGGTACGAGCCCCCTCCGGTCCGCAGGCGACGTCTGGGGGGGCGTCAACAACTGAAATTGGGAGAAAACTGAATTTCTGTTGTAAGTTTTGCAGCACTTTGTTATTTTTGTACTTTTTACACCCAAAAATGTCATCGCCAGCCCAGCTACGATTAAGTTGTTTAAACACGTGTTGCAACCATAGTAAGAAACGTTGTGTGTCTAAAAACTGTAGGTACTGGGGGGACTTACAATTTTTTAAGGGGTACTTTATAAAAAAAGGTTGAGAAACACTGGGCTAGCGGACGTGGGCTCGGGACACTGTGTCAGGCTAGGAGTGGTGCGGGCGCACAGTAAACAATCCTTGGTCTAAAGAGAGCCGGCCCGTGCCTCAGTTTCCTATGCTGAAAACAGGGGTGATCCCCAGGGCTCTGTAAATTCCGGGGGGTCACACGGGCAAGGTGCTGTCTTGCTCCTGGCTCTGCCCCCAGAGCACGAGAGGAGCCGGCCCGGGGGCAGGAGAGCAGCGTCCTGTTCCTAGAGAGGGGGAGATCCCAGCCCCCGTTCAGTCAGTGGCCTGTCCCTGGGGCCGCTGGCCCTTCGCTCTCTTGTGCGTGTTCAGGGCCAGGCGCCAGGTGATTCCTGTTCACACATCTGGCTGCTGGGAGCAGGGCAGATCCCCTCCCCCCCACTCTATGGGAGCGCTGGGAAGGGGCCCGGCGGGGGCTCCAGAGGGGGATGTGACTGCTCCCCGGCCCCTTTAGGGGACCCTCCCTGCTCCCCCCATGCTGCTCCCGATGCTTTGTACCTCTCATGTCAGGATCCCGGGGGGGGGGCGCGTTGGGGTTCCCCGTCTCCTGCACCCCCGAAGTGGCACGAACAGACTCCGCCAGCCAGTGGAATTGAGGGAGTTTATTGCGTCCCCCAGATACAGCCCAGCACAGATGCAATCCGGTTACAGGAACTGGGGCTAAGAGGCCTCAGGGCCCCCCCTTGTGATGGGGGTGGCTGGGCCCTGCAATCCCAGCCCCCTCCCTAGCCCCTTCTCCCCTGCTTCCCAGACAGAAACTGACTCTCCTCCAGCCCGGCGCCCCAGACCGGGGCTGGTCTCCGCCCTCCTCCCTTTGTCTCTCCCTGGGAGGCGACCGGTCGGACCGGCTGGGAGCCCCTGGCCTAGTGACTCACCCGCTGTCCTGCTGGGCCGTGCTACAAACAGCCGCCAGTGGAGTCACCCACTGCCCGAGCCCAGCAACCAGCAAGGCCCCCCCACGCCCCACTGGGTTAGAGAGCAGACAGCCCCCCCCGCGTCACAGGGGGTCACTGCTCCAGCCCCTGCCCTGGAGGGTGAAAGGACCCTGCAATGGGCCGTTGCAGGATAATCTGCCCCTGTGAACATTTGCCTCCTGACCCCTAATGGTTGGCAGCCCTGAAGCCTGAGGCTTTATCCCCTCCCCCAAACCTTAGCTTCTGACTTTGCTTCTACCAGAAGCCAGGGGACTCCTGTTCTCCACAGAAATGCCAAGTCCCCTTTGGAGTCCTGCTCAGTTGGTGGCCTGGACAAAACCAGTGGAACTCAGCGCCACAAGGTTAACTGGGTTGTAAGGGAACCGCATTTCCCCTTTGCTGTCTGAGTCAGCTCTGATCCCCCAAGTGCCTGGAGTTGCCACCGTGTCCCTTAAGTGCAGCCCCCGCCCCCACTGGGGAACAGTGGGCAGAGTCTCCTCTTGGAGGGGGTGCTGCGTGGAGGAGAGGGGAATCCGGTCTCCTGTCTCTGAACAGACGGACAAGAACAGCAGATCCATCGCCATCCACGTCTTCTAGTGCATCCTCCCAGGCTGGGGGAAGGGCGTGCACCACTCATCCCCCTCCACTGCCCCCAGGATGCAGCAGTGCTGGGCTGTGGGACCCGCCCTCTGGGCCTGCAGCTGCATCCTCTGTGCTCATGGCCCAGCGCGGAGCCCTGGGGGTCCCTCGGTGCTGGCTCCATGCACCGGGCCCACCTGGCTCAGCCCCACGTCCGAGCTGGACGTGTCCAGCGGGAGGCTGCCCAGGGGGAACTTTGGAGCAGCTGCGTCCAGGGGACACTGGGCAGCCCGGGCGCGACCGGGGACACAGGGCCCTGCTGCATAGGCGCCTGTGACCAGGCCCAGACAGCTCTCCAGCCTCCGGCCCTCCCCAGAGCTGTCTCTAGCCCCGCGCCCCCCCAGACACCCGTGCCACCCGCCAGTGCGCTGACCCTGCCTCCCCCTGTCTCCGCAGAGCCGCCCTGCCATGTCGACCTCCAGACGCCGCGATGCCGACGAGGTTTTCGGTGAGTCTCCTGCGCGAGCTCCCCTCCCCCCGCTTGCCAGCCAAGGGAGATTTGAACCCAGGGCCGATGGCCTGAGGGCGGGGCGGGGGCGGCAGAGACCCAGGCTGGCGGAGGGAAGGTCGGGCTGGGGGAGTTGTTAGAGCCTGTGGGGGAGGGGAGCTGGGAGATTGGAGCTAAGGCCTGGGGGTGACTGGGGGGAGGAGAACCAGGGAGCTAGAGCCTGGCTGGGGGGGGGCTGGGGAGTTCACTAGGGTAGTGAGCGCTCGCCTGGACTACCCCCCCATTCCTCATTGCACCATTTAAATTCCCACCTCCCACCATGCACGGACACCAGGCTTGTTCCCATGCGCCCCCCCCCCCCCCCCCCCCGGCCGGCCCCGCAGCGAGAGGCAGTAAGCGCAGGGACCGGGGGGCCTGGAAATGAATTAGCTCCCCCTCCCCCACAAGCAGAGACCTGTTCTCCTGCCTCTCTGTCTATGGGGCTCCCTGGGACCCCCAGCTGAGGCCCCTTTTCCGGAAGGGCAGCGCGTGCTAAGTCTCATGGGAATCGGGGCCCAGCTTGCCCTGACCCCGCCCCTCTCTGACGCGCTCGCCCCTCAGCTCCCATTGGCCGCCATTCCTGGCCAATGGGAGCTGCTGAGCTGGCGTGTGGCCCAGGAGCCAGAGGGAGATGCTGGCAGTCTGTGCCGCCAGTCGGACTCCTAATGGCCAGGAGCAGCCACCAGGCAACCCCAGGGCCCTGCCCACTTGCCTCCTGCCCCCGGCTGCTGGGATCCTGCCAGGACCCTGCAACCCGCCAGAGCTCCTGCATGGCTGCCCGGGGCCCTGCCCATTCAGCCTCCTGTGGCTGCCCCCATGCGCCCAGCCCCAGCACGCCAGCCACACCCTCCTGCCCCAGCTGCTCTCCTCCCTCGCTGCTTTGCCCCGCCCCTCAATGGCCAGGGCAGGACTTTGGGCACCCTCCTGCTTTGGCTTGAGTTCCCCTCCGCCTTCTGTGGGGGCGAAGAGCTGTGCAGCTGGCCCTCCGCCTGGCCTGATCCGGCCTCCCTTGGCTGCCTGAGGCTCCGAGGCAGCCGAGGAGGGTTTGTGCGCAGAAGGAAGCAAGGACCAGGCCCGCCGGGGTTTCTGTCTCTCGGGATTTGCCTCCACTCAGGCAGTTTGCACCACGGTGCTCAGAGCGTGGGCTCACTCTGGTGCAGTGTCTTATCCTGGTGCAACACGTCCACTTGGGTCTGTGCCGTGGGAGCTGACGTGGTGCCAGCCAAACCCAGTGTGGGCAGGCTTTGCGGTGAGGGAGCATCTTGCACACGCACATGCGCACACGCACTCACACATGCACTCTCACGCACATGCACATACACTCACACATGTGCACACACACATTCACACGTGCACTCACACATGCGCACACACACACATTTACACGCACACACATTCACACTCACACACACGTGCACAGACGCATTCACACATGTGCACACACGCATTCACACATGTGTACTTACATGCACTCACATATGCATACACACACATTCACACACACACACACACATGCACATGTGCACACACATTCACACACGGGCACTCACACATGTGCACATTCACATTCACACACATGCACATGCACATTCACACACGTGCACTCACAAATGTACACGCATATTCACACACATGCGCGCACATATGCACACATGCACATGCGCACATGCACGCACACTCACACGCACACTCACACGCACATTCACATGCATGAACTCACACATGTGCACATGCACATTCACACAGACACTCACACATGTGCACACGCACACGTGCACTCACACATGCACACATGCATGCATGCACATGTTCACACGCACATGCACATTCACACATGCACACTCACACATACTCATGCACACACGCACATTCACCCACGCGCACTCACACATATGCATGCGCACACGCGCGCTCACACACGGTGCCTCTGGTTAACAGACGCCTGAGCCATGACATGCCAGGGCCCCCCACTCCTCATCCAGGCCCACCCACCCCAGCCCTGCCTCTGTTCCCTCAAAAAATGAGGTCTACAAGATCTTTCAAAAAAGGGTGGAACGAGGCGTACAGATAGTTCGGAATAGGAAGCCTAGTCCGAACTATCTAGTCTATGCTGCGTGTAGCCGCGGGCACGGAGTCCGCATTAGCGGGGATTTAAAAATGGCGGCGCCCGGCAACATGCAAATGAAGCCCAGGAAATTCAAATCCCAGGCTACATTAACCACCCTAGTTCGAACTGGGGGCAGGGTAGACAGACCCAGAGGGCGTAGTCTAGACACAGCCAGGCAATGCCGTACCGGACCAAGCGCCCCCTGGTGCTGGCAGTGCAGCGCTAACCAGCTCCCTGCACTGGCCCCCAGCGCTCTGTGTCACAAGAGGAGTTGGGGGGCACTGGGTGATCTGCCCCCGCTGAGGGGCCTGGCAAAACCTCCCAACGTGCGAGTTCCTCCCGGCCACGCCCACGCAGAGCCCTGCGCGTCCGCTCTGGGCAGGGCTGGGTGGGACCCGGGAGGCGTGTTCTGGCTACAATCCCAGAAGCCCATTTGGAAAGGCAGGTCTGGCAAGGGCCCTCTCCGGCGAGCGGGAAGGGAGGGAAGCAACCCGCCATTTTCCCCATTAGTGGCAGCTTCTCGCTCCTTTCCCCTGGAGGCTGCGGGCTCACGGGCGGGCGCAGGCTTTGGCTGCCGTGTGCACTGGCCAGCCGGGGAGCAGGGACGGATTTACTGAGCTGCACACAGAGCAATGCTTTAGAGATGGTCCTCATTGCACGTGTGTGTGCGAGGGTCACAAGCCGGGCGTGCGTGCACTCTGGTGCCCTCCTGCATGTTGCTGATGAGAGGTGTGTGAGGGCACGTCCCAGTCCAGGCGTGTGGAATAAAGGCCGGATTTCTGCTAAGATTTTCTGGGCCTTCTGACAAGTGCCGCCCCACATGCTCCTAGTGCAGACCTTCCATCTCAGCCCCAGCCTCCCTCTGCTGCAGCCCCTGCTGGGTCTGACAGTCCCTGGCCTGTGAGCCAAGGGGCGTGGCTGCATGCTTATTGGGGTGCAACAGGGTCACGCATAAGTGTGCAAACGTCTGGATGTGTCAGGGACTAAGTGTGAGAAGGTGCTAATGGCCACGTTTGCACAATGGCCTGTGCATGATCAACTGGAGTGTCTGGTCTCTCCGTCTGTTCAGCCGAATTGTTTGTCTAAGGACCACGGGCCCAGCCCAATAGCTGTGTGTGGGGGGAATGTTATGAGCAGAGGCTGATACATTGTGGAGCAAGCACACGTTGTTCTCAGGCTGCTCCGGGTGTAACTAGCCAATGTCGCGGCTGTGTCCAGACACCCTCCTTCCCTCTGCGCTGCGTTAGGGGCTGGGTGCAGAAAGCCGGGTGGCAATGCTGTGACCCCTCCAATATGCTGGTGAACTCCTCCTGGGCTGGCCCCCCAGGTTGAGCACTTCTGTGTACTTCTACCCCCGGTATAGGAGAAAATCCTCAAAAGCCCCAGGGCGCAGGGGACACGAGATTTCAGCGGCCGTGATGCATTTTTCACAGCCACAGATCTGGTAGACCCCGCTTACTGGAGCGGCTCCTCCCCCGCCCGCAGTGTCCGAGCACTGGGTCTTTCAGGCCTTGGAATCTGGATGCATACTGAGCCACCCTGCTACTGCCAGCCCAAGGCGAGGCCAGAGCCTTGTGTGGGGGGCCTGGGATGCTGGGCACGAGAACGGCTTTTTGCTTGTGTCGTGCCAGTCTCCTGATGCTCTCAGTGTGCCACACGCATTGGGGGGGAGGCAGCATTGGCTCCATTTCACAGATAGAGAAACTGAGGCACAGAGCAATGTAAGCAACTTGCCCAGGATCGTGTGGAGGGTCCTTGGCAGAGCCGGGAATGCGTCCCAGGAGGCCTGACGCCCCTCCCCCCCACTGGCCCCAACCGCCTCTTTGCGGTGGAGCCTTTCTTCCCTGGAGATGGGGGGCAGGATTCTTGCCAAGTGCTGGGCGTGGGAGATGAGAAAACCTGGAAGGAGAGTGGGTCCCACCTGCTGTCCTGGGCACTGGCCTGTTACTGCTGCTTCCTGACAAGGCAGCGGGGGCCCTGGGGCGGGTCATCAACTCCGCTAGCCCTCCCCCTTCCCCCCAGCTATAGAGCCCCCCCATCCAGTGACTGGCCCCTGCGTTTCTCTCACTGATACAAAATCCAGGAGATCCAGCTCGGGAGCCCTGGGCCGGCAGGAGCCAGGACAGAGGCCGGGCACTTTGCTCTTCCCAGAGGTGAGCTGGCCCCGTGGGGCTTGGCGTGGGGCAGAACGACCAGAGCAAACGGCATCTTGGCCACGGCCCCGCCCTCCGCCCAGTCTCCACGTTCCCCTCGACCTGCTGCCAAGCCGACTCAGCCCCCCGGCGACGCTGCAGCCCCTGTGTCCTTGCGCTCCCCAACGCACCTCTTGTGCCCGTCTCGCTGGAGCCTGGGAGACGGCCCTGCGGGCGCACGAGCGGGACCCTCCGGAGCCAGATGGGTTCCAGGTGGCCCCGACCCCCCGGAGACTGGCTGCATCCTGTAAATCAGCCCCCGGCCCGGCTCGCAGCTCCCTTGCTGGGCGCAGGGCAAAGATTCCTGCTGCGAGTGTGTCATTCCCGCAGCCCCACGGTGCTGGCAGCGCTTGGCCATGCTCTGCCTGTGCCCACCAGGGCAGCCTCTGCATGGAGTTGGCAGTGAAAGGAGCCTTCGGTCAGACTCATGCCAGGGCCTCGGGGGCACTGGGGGTATGTCTACACTACAAAGTTAATTCGAACTAACAGACGTTAGTTTGAATTAACTTTCATAGGCGCTACACTAGCGGAGCGCTTAGTTCGAACTAGGAAAACCTCATTGCACGAGGATTAAGCCTAGTTCGAACTTACTAGTTGGAATTAAGGGGTGTGTAGCCCCTTAATTCGAACTAGTGGGAGGCTAGCCCTCCCCAGCTTTCCCTGGTGGCCACTCTGGCCAACACCAGGGAAACTCTATTGCTCCCCTCCCGGCCCCGGAGCCCTTAAAGGGGCACGGGCTGGCTACAGTGCCCATGCCAGGTGCAAGCCTGCCAGCACCCAGCCAGCAGACCTTGCACCTGGCACGGATCGAGCCACCCACCCGATGCCCCCCAGCCCTTCCCCTCTTCCCGGGACCAGGCTGGCGGCTCCCGGGAGCTTGCCCTGGACCGCAAGAGGCGGGCGCCCGCCTGGGCTAGTGCGGACATCGTGGACCTCGTCCACGATCTCCGCACTAGGCACAGGAAAGTGGCCGGCTAGGGCAGGAGAGCTGCCAGCCTGGCCACCCAGGAGCAGGTTTAAATGAAAATCAAGGGGGTCCACTGAGACCCCCGACCCTGAGCCCTGAGCTTACAACGGCCATACTGGGTCAGCCCAAAGGTCCATCTAGCCCAGTAGCCTGTCTGCCGACAGCGGCCAACCCTAGGGACCCTGGAGGGGATGGACCGAAGACAGTGACCAAGCCATTTGTCTCGTGCCATCCCTTTCCAGCCTTCCACAAACCTTGGGCAGGGACACCACTCCTACCCCCTGGCTAATACCACTCCATGAACCCAACCTCCATCACTTTATCTCACTTCTCTTTAAACTCTGTTCTAGTTTTAGCCTTCACAGCCTCCTGCAGCAAGGAGTTCCACAGGTTGACTCTTTGCTTTGTGAAGAACAACTTTCTGTTACTAGTTTGAAGCCTGCTACCCATTCCTTTCCTTTGGTGTCCTCTAGTCCTTCTTTATGGGAACTAATGAAGAACTTTTCTGTATGCACCCTCTCCACCCCACTCCTGCTTTTAGAGACCTCTATCCTGTCCCCCCTCCGTCTCCTCTTTTCTAAGCTGAAAAGTCCCAGTCTCTTTAGCCTCTCTTCATATGGGACCTGTTCCCAACCCCTGATCATTTTAGTTGCCCTCCCCTCTCCCAGCCTCTCTCTTCCCCTCTCCCACCTCCTTTTCCCAGTCTCCCCCAGTTTTGTTCAATAAAGACAGATTCAATATTGGAAGACACATTATCTTTATTTTGTACATCAAGAAGAGGGGCTAGGGAAGGGTAAGTGGAAGGAGGTGAGGGAGGAATGGGGTACGAGCCCCCGATGGGGAGGACTGGGCTGGCTCTGCGGGCTTCTGGGGGTGGAAGCTCTCCTGCAGCCCCCCAATTGCCCCCTCTCCCCAGATGGCAGCCTGTGGCAAGTGCAGCCGGGCTGATGGCCGAGTGCTGTGATGTGCCCAGTGTGGGTACTCCGGGCACTCCAAGCCAGGACTGCTTTGCAAGTGGGGCACCCCTGAGAACTGTCTGTCCGGGGTGGGGGTCGGGACCCTTTAAGCACAGCCCTCAGCTAACCTGAGACAGCCGCTCCACGCTCTAAGTCCTCCTCTGATGCCCTGCCGGCACTGTTTCCGGCCATCCTTAACCCCGGTTCAGGGTCCACTCAATGTGGACATGCTAGTTCGAATTAGCAAAACACTAATTCGAACTAGTTTTTTAGCCTGGATCTGTTAGTTCGAATTAGCCTAGTGTAGACATACCCTGAGCCACCTGACTCCCGGAGCATCTGGAGGCCGGCTGTGTGGCTGCGGGTCCTAGGTGTGGGCCAGTGAGTGTGTACGAGTGAGCGTGAGTTGTGCACATTTGTGTGAGTCTGAGGGGGGTGCACGGGAGTGCATTTCTGAGTGCAGTGTGTAATTTCATGTGGGTCTGGGTGTGTGCAAGCGAGTGGACTGACGGGTGTGTGTCCAGGAGTGAATTTGTGTGTGTGTGGGGATGTGTGGGGGGGTGTGTGTGTGCATGCATTTTGGTGTATTTACAGGTGTCTGACAGCATTTACGTGCATGAATGCATTTACACGAATGTGCATATGTGCATCTCTGAATAGCCGTGTGCTCGTGTGTGTAAATGTGCATGTGTCTGAGTGTGCAAATGCAGGAAAATGCATGTCCATGCCTAAATCTGTGCAGGTACCAGTGAGAGACCTCAGGCTGCTGTCGCACCAGACAGGGAGGGAGGAAAGATGGGGGGGGAATCAAGATGGGAATAAGGAGTCCTGGGAGGGGCTGGGTGTGCGCGGGGGGCGTGAAGGCAGGTGGCTACTCCGCCAGCTCTGGTCGATTCCAGCAGGCCTCTGCCCACTGCTCCCCCCTCCCCCCGTGAAGTGCCGTGGGGAGGCGTTTCCTGCACAGGCTCTAGCGCAAGGACGGAGGCAAACTGGCTTTACATGAAAGCGGAAGGTGGGCTGGGGAGCTGCACTGGAACCAGGCCTCTGTGCCCTCCCAGCCCCGCTGTGGTGCATCCAAAGCTGATCTGACTGCTGGAATGCTGGCAGTTCTGCATGGGACTCCTGGGTTCCACAGGTCTGGGAGGGGAGTGTGGTCTAGTGGTTAGATTGGGGGCTGGGAGGCAGGACTCCTGGGTTCCACAGGTCTGGGAGGGGAGTGTGGTCTAGTGGTTAGATTGGGGGCTGGGAGGCAGGACTCCTGGGTTCCATAGGTCTGGGAGGGGAGTGTGGTCTAGTGGTTAGATTGGGGGCTGGGAGGCAGGACTCCTGGGTTCCACAGGTCTGGGAGGGGAGTGTGGTCTAGTGGTTAGATTGGGGGCTGGGAGGCAGGACTCCTGGGTTCCATAGGTCTGGGAGGGGAGTGTGGTCTAGTGGTTAGATTGGGGGCTGGGAGGCAGGACTCCTGGGTTCCATAGGTCTGGGAGGGGAGTGTGGTCTAGTGGCTAGATTGGGGGCTGGGAGGCAGGACTCCTGGGTTCCACAGGTCTGGGAGGGGAGTGTGGTCTAGTGGTTAGATTGGGGGCTGGGAGGCAGGACTCCTGGGTTCCATAGGTCTGGGAGGGGAGTGTGGTCTAGTGGCTAGATTGGGGGCTGGGAGGCAGGACTCCTGGGTTCCACAGGTCTGGGAGGGGAGTGTGGTCTAGTGGTTAGATTGGGGGCTGGGAGGCAGGACTCCTGGGTTCCATAGGTCTGGGAGGGGAGTGTGGTCTAGTGGTTAGATTGGGGGCTGGGAGGCAGGACTCCTGGGTTCCATAGGTCTGGGAGGGGAGTGTGGTCTAGTGGCTAGATTGGGGGCTGGGAGGCAGGACTCCTGGGTTCCATAGGTCTGGGAGGGGAGTGTGGTCTAGTGGCTAGATTGGGGGCTGGGAGGCAGGACTCCTGGGTTCCATAGGTCTGGGAGGCGAGTGTGGTCTAGTGGTTAGATTGGGGGCTGGGAGGCAGGACTCCTGGGTTCCATAGGTCTGGGAGGGGAGTGTGGTCTAGTGGTTAGATTGGGGGCTGGGAGGCAGGACTCCTGGGTTCCATAGGTCTGGGAGGGGAGTGTGGTCTAGTGGCTAGATTGGGGGCTGGGAGGCAGGACTCCTGGGTTCCATAGGTCTGGGAGGGGAGTGTGGTCTAGTGGCTAGATTGGGGGCTGGGAGGCAGGACTCCTGGGTTCCATAGGTCTGGGAGGCGAGTGTGGTCTAGTGGTTAGATTGGGGGCTGGGAGGCAGGACTCCTGGGTTCCATAGGTCTGGGAGGGGAGTGTGGTCTAGTGGTTAGATTGGGGGCTGGGAGGCAGGACTCCTGGGTTCCATAGGTCTGGGAGGGGAGTGTGGTCTAGTGGTTAGATTGGGGGCTGGGAGGCAGGACTCCTGGGTTCCATAGGTCTGGGAGGGGAGTGTGGTCTAGTGGTTAGAACAGGAGCACTGGGAGTCCAGGGCTTTACACCCCATTCTGTCCACACCTCCCTTTGCAAGGAAATCCGAGCAGCCCTGTGGGCTGGGAGGCAGGGGTCGGGGGGTGGATTTGGTGACAATGAAGGGCTAGTCATTGGGAGCGTCCGTCAGTCACTGGAGGGGCAAATATCCGCGTCCCTGAGACTCTCCGCCTTTGCTGCTGGATTCTGCAGAGCCCTCAGGCCCCAATGCCCCTCCGCTCTGGGGAACCCCCCGCCCCCCATGTCCAGGTGGCTTGGCCCAAGCAGCTCCCAGCCGGTGGCTTTGGGGGGCAGCGGGGCGGGGAAATGGACGCTGTGTCTCTTCTCTGAACCTCTCTCTTTCTTCTCCTGTTCCACCCTCCCCTCCCTCTTTGTCCCCGGCTGGGACTCTGCCCCCCCCTTTGCTTTGTCTTCCCTCCCCTTCTCCATCGCTTCCTCTCTTCCCCTGCTCCGGCCCATTCACTATCTCCTGCTCCCTGCCCGACCTCCCCCGGCTGCATCCCCCCACCAACCCCCACCCCTCCCCCCCGCTGTGTCCCCCTACCCTGCCCCAACGCCTTCTCGCTCTCTCGCTTCCCCTCCTCTGTCCCCCTCCCCCGTTCTCTCCTTCACTCCCAGATTTTAATGATGTGATTCCAGAGACCCAGAGGCTGGACAGCAGTTTGCAGAAGGGCCGTGCCCAGCTGTCGGCCAAGGGCAGGCGGCAGCGCCCCTCCCGGTCCCGCCTGAGGGACAGCGTCAGCTCTGCGGAAGGGGACCCCAGCCTGGAGGGGCAGGTGAGCGTGGGGCAGGCGGTGCGGGCGCGAGTGGCCGGGCGTTCACACTGGAGCCAGCCCCCAGCCCCTGCAGCGGGAATCGCTCCGACGCCCCTGTCTCGGGCACGGACCCTCTGCGGGGGGTGCTCAGCAGCTGCCCTGCAGGACCGGCCCAGCGCCCCGCCGGCTGCAGTGACAGATCCCGTGGGCCTCCTGCCACCGGCTCCGACTCCTCTAGTGCAGGGCGGTGGCCAGTGACTAGCGCTTCCGTGGGGCGACCCGTGGCCCTGCCCGGCCCAGCGCCTGGCAGGGTCGTGGATGGAGGCCACGGTTCAGCAGCGATCCTGGCAGGGGCTGGAAGGGCAGGCGGAGCGGGTCAGGAGGGGGTGGCCCAGAGCCGCCTGCTGCAGGGGGAGGCAGGCGACTGGCTTTGATCAGCCAGAGGCCTGATGCAATGGGGAGGCGAGGGGGATTCCAGACGAGATGGAGCAATGGCCGGATGGAGAGTGGCCGTAGAAGGGGGATACCAGCAATGGCCTGATCCAATGTGGCAGGCAGAGGGGGAGACAAGCAATGGTCTGATCCAATGTAGCAGGCAGAGGGGAGTACCAGCAATGGTCTGATCCAATGTGGCAGGCAGAGGGGGAGACAAGCAATGGTCTGATCCAATGTAGCAGGCAGAGGGGAGTACCAGCAATGGTCTGATCCAATGTGGCAGGCAGAGGGGGAGACAAGCAATGGTCTGATCCAATGTAGCAGGCAGAGGGGAGTACCAGCAATGGTCTGATCCAATGTGGCAGGCAGAGGGGGAGACAAGCAATGGTCTGATCCAATGTAGCAGGCAGAGGGGAGTACCAGTAATGGTCTGATCCAATGTGGCAGGAGGCGGGGGACACCAGTAATGGTCTGATCCACTGGGACAGGCAGAGGGGGCATCAGCATTGGTCCGATCCAATGTGCCAGGCATGGGGGGGGGGCAGGCGAGGTGCTCTGCTCTGTGGTTGCAAGCCCTGTGCACCCTGGTGCTATGGAAGGCTTGGCCGATGGTCCCTGTGGGGCCCTCACCAGTGGGGTGGGGAGCAGCCGGCCATGCCCTGCTCCAGCACTGTAGATACATAGGGGCTGCCCCAGGTAACACAGCAGCTCCTGGGGCAGGGGGTCGCAGGCTCCTTCCCATTGCTGACCCCCCGTCCCACCCACAGGAGGCCGATAACGTGGGCAGCCCACGGCACCGCCTGAGATCCCCGCTGCACGCCTCCCTGCAGGCCTCGCCCCTCTCCAGCTCCTCCCCCTTCCTCCGCGCCACCGAGTTCTCCTTCGACGCCTCCGTTGTCCGGCGGACGCTGGAGGAGGACGAGCAGCCTTCGTCCCCGCTGACCCGCTACCAGCCCCTGACCAACGCGTCCTCCCAGGAGGCCTTGGGATGCACCCCCACCAGCTCGCCCCCCAAGTCCTGCCACAGCTCGGACAGCTCGCCCATCTACACCCGGAGGGACCGCCGGGCGGAGCAGCACAGCGAAGGTAACAGCGGGAAACCCTCCCCGCAGCGCCTCCTGCTGGGGGAGGCTGGCGCTGTGGGGGCTGGGTTGTGAGCAGCAGGGCCCGAGTCCCAGCTGGTTCCCGGTGGCTTTGCCAGGCTGCACGGAGGTTGGGGGCCTGCCCCTGTCCCGCAGGGCTGGGGGGAGTCAGAGCTGGGCTTCGCCTGTGCTTGGGGGACGAAATCACCTGGCTGAGCAGGCGGACTCCCCCAGGCTTCCCAGCAGACTGTCCTGCCCTGGGGCTGCTGCCAACCTTCCGGGGCCCCCCGGGCCTAGCTCCACCAGACAGGAGCCGTTCTCCCCGGCCCTTTGATCTCTCCCTGCGTGTTCCCTGCTCCAGATGACGCCAGCCCGCCAGAGCCTGCCAGCCCCACCATCGGGCTGGACAAGAAGACCCGCAGGAAGTTCCTGGATTTGGGGTGAGTCCCACGAACGTGGCTCTCTGGGTAGGACCCTTGATACCTTTGGTTCCTCGGCTGCCCTAAGCTCCAGGTCATTGTCCTGAGCAGGCTCCATGAACCCCCAGGGACCACAGGGGCTGGATGGAGAGATAGCGGGTGGGCGTGTATGGGGACGGACACACAGACGAGTGGCTGGCTGGACAGCTAGAAGGGCATGTATGGGGATGGATGGATGGAGGTGTGAGGGGGACAGATGGACGGATAGGCAGAGGTGTGTATAGGGGGATGGATGGATGGATGGATGTGTGGGGATGGACAGAGGGCTGTGTTGGGGACAGGCGGCCGGCCAGAGGGCTGTGTTGGGGACAGGCAGATGGACAGAGGGCTGTGTAGGGGACAGACGGCCAGCCAGAGGGCTTTGTAGGGGACAGGCAGTCGGACAGAGGTGTGTAGGGGACAGACGGCCGGCCAGAGGGCTTTGTAGGGGACAGGCAGATGGACAGAGAGGTGTGTAGGGGACAGACGGCCGGCCAGAGGGCTGTGTAGGGGACAGGCAGTCGGACAGAGGGCTGTGTAGGGGACAGACAGCCGGCCAGAGGGCTGTGTAGGGGACAGACGGCCGGTTAGAGGGCTTTGTAGGGGACAGGCAGATGGACAGAGAGGTGTGTAGGGGACAGGCAGTCGGACAGAGGGCTGTGTAGGGGACAGGCTGTCGGCCAGAGGGCTGTGTAGGGGACAGGCAGTCGGCCAGAGGGCTGTGTAGAGGACAGGCAGGTGGACAGAGAGGTGTGTAGGGGACAGACGGCCGGCCAGAGGGCTTTGTAGGGGACAGGCAGATGGACAGAGAGGTGTGTAGGGGACAGGCAGATGGACAGAGAGGTGTGTAGGGGACAGACGGCCGGCCAGAGGGCTTTATAGGGGACAGGCAGTCGGACAGAGGGCTGTGTAGGGGACAGACGGCCGGCCAGAGGGCTTTGTAGGGGACAGGCAGTCGGACAGAGGGCTGTGTAGGGGACAGACGGCCGGCCAGAGGGCTGTGTAGGGGACAGATGGCCGGTTAGAGGGCTTTGTAGAGGACAGGCAGATGGACAGAGAGGTGTGTAGGGGACAGGCAGTCGGACAGAGGGCTGTGTAGAGGACAGGCGGTCGGACAGTGGGCTGTGTAGGGGACAGGCAGTCGGACAGAGGGCTGTGTAGGGGACAGGCAGTCGGACAGAGGGCTGTGTAGGGGACAGACGGCCGGCCAGAGGGCTGTGTAGGGGACAGACGGCCAGTTAGAGGGCTTTGTAGAGGACAGGCAGATGGACAGAGAGGTGTGTAGGGGACAGGCAGTCGGACAGAGGGCTGTGTAGAGGACAGGCGGTCGGACAGTGGGCTGTGTAGGGGACAGGCAGTCGGCCAGAGGGCTGTGTAGGGGACAGGCAGTCGGCCAGAGGGCTGTGTAGGGGACAGGCAGATGGACAGAGAGGTGTGTAGGGGACAGGCAGTCGGCCAGAGGGCTGTGTAGGGGACAGGCAGTCGGCCAGAGGGCTGTGTAGGGGACAGGCAGATGGACAGAGAGGTGTGTAGGGGACAGGCAGTCGGCCAGAGGGCTGTGTAGGGGACAGGCAGTCGGCCAGAGGGCTGTGTAGAGGACAGACAGTCGGCCAGAGGGCTGTGTAGGGGACAGGCAGTCGGCCAGGTGTGTGTAGGGATGAAGGGATGGACTTGCTGCAGTTTATATGAATCTTGCTTGTCAGCCCCCACCCGACTGCCCTATGAGTATCGGAGCGCCCGGTGCTGGTCTCCCCCAGCCTGCAGGGGCTCTCGTCCCCCGCGCCTAACGAGCTGCCTCTTGCTCTGCCGCAGGGTGACCCTGAGACGAGCTTCCTCCAGCAAAAGCAGGAAAGAGAAGGGGAGCAGCCGCCTGTCCATGGGTAGCAGGTGAGCGGCCTCCCAAGCCCCTGCCCAGCAACGTCGCCCCGAGCTCCCCGGACTCCCTGCCTCCCTGTGCCCGTCGCCCTCCTGGCTTTTCCATGGCACTTGGGATGCGCCCGCCTTGCCGCTCAGCCTCCTCTCCTGGTGCCTGGTGCAGCGGGGACCCAGAGAGGGGCAGCCAGGAGAGGCAGCGCTGGAGACATGCTCAGTGATGGAGCTGGGGCGCCGGAGCCGTGAGGAGATGTGCAGAGGGGAGGGAGATCAGAGCTCGGGGGGATGGTCTGGGTGCCCTGGATGAGCCGGGCCTGGGCCAGGCTGGGTTCAGTGGGGTCAGGGCTGGCCAGGCGGGCCGCTCGGGTGCTCTGGCCGCCTGCTGGGCCTGGGGAGCGAGGGAGCTAACCCGCCTCCGGCTCCTTCCCCAGGGAGCTGGTGGAGGGCGCCAGCCGCTCCGTGTCCCCGTTCATACCCTTCTCCTGGTTCACGGACAGCGGGAAGGGCTCGGCCTCGTCCGGCAGCACCGTCTCCCCAACCCGTTCTCCCCGGAGCGAGGGCTTCAGCCCCAAGAAATCTGCCTCCCAGGTCAGTCCCCGGCCCCGGCCCCCTCTGTACAGCCGGGGCAGCAGCCCTGAGGCAGAGCTGCCCTGGGGGAGGGGCCACGCCATACACAGCGCTGCCCTGGGGGAGGGGCCACGCCGTACACAGCGCTGCCCTGGGGGAGGGGCCACGCCGTACACAGCGCTGCCCTGGGGGAGGGGCCACGCCGTACACAGCGCTGCCCTGGGGGAGGGGACACGCCATACACCAGCGCTGCCCTGGGGGAGGAGACACGCCGTGCACAGCGCTGCCCTGGGGGAGGGGCCACGCCATACACAGCGCTGCCCTGGGGGAGGGGCCACGCCATACACCAGCGCTGCCCAGGGGGAGGGGCCACGCCATACACAGCGCTGCCCTGGGGGAGGGGCCACGCCGTACACAGCGCTGCCCTGGGGGAGGGGCCACGCCGTACACAGCGCTGCCCTGGGGGAGGGGCCACGCCATACACCAGCGCTGCCCTTGGGGAGGGGCCACGCCATACACCAGCGCTGCCCTGGGGGAGGGGCCACGCCATACACCAGCGCTGCCCTTGGGGAGGGGCCACGCCATACACCAGCGCTGCCCTTGGGGAGGGGCCACGCCGTACACCAGCGCTGCCCTTGGGGAGGGGCCACGCCATACACCAGCGCTGCCCTTGGGGAGGGGCCACGCCATACACAGCGCTGCCCTTGGGGAGGGGCCACGCCATACACAGCGCTGCCCTTGGGGAGGGGCCACCCCATACACCAACGCTGCTCTGGGGGAGGGGCCACGCCATACACAGCGCTGCCCTGGGGGAGGGGCCACGCCATACACAGCGCTGCCCTTGGGGAGGGGCCACGCCATACACAGCGCTGCCCTGGGGGAGGGGCCACGCCATACACCAGCGCTGCCCTGGGGGAGGGGCCACGCCATACACCAGCGCTGCCCGGGGGGAGGGGCCACGCCGTACACAGCGCTGCCCTGGGGGAGGGGCCACGCCATACACCAGCGCTGCCCTTGGGGAGGGGCCACGCCATACACCAGCGCTGCCCTTGGGGAGGGGCCACGCCATACACAGCGCTGCCCTGGGGGAGGCGCCACGCCGTACACCAGCGCTGCCCTTGGGGAGGGGCCACGCCATACACCAACGCTGCCCTGGGGGAGGGGCCACGCCATACACAGCGCTGCCCTTGGGGAGGGGCCACGCCATACACCAACGCTGCCCTGGGGGAGGGGCCACGCCGTACACAGCGCTGCCCTGGGGGAGGGGCCACGCCGCACACAGCGCTGCCCTGGGGGAGGGGCCACGCGGTACACAGCGCTGCCCTGGGGGAGGGGCCACGCCGTACACCAGCGCTGCCCTGGGGGAGGGGCCACGCGGTACACAGCGCTGCCCTGCAGAAGGGGCCACGCCGTACACCAGCGCTGCCCTGGGGGAGGGGCCACGCCGTACACCAGCGCTGCCCTGCGGAAGGGGCCACGCCGTACACAGCGCTGCCCTGGGGGAGGGGCCACGCCGTACACCAGCGCTGCCCTGGGGGAGGGGCCACGCCGTACACAGTGCTGCCCTGGGGGAGGGGCCACGCCGTACACAGAGCTGCCCTGGGGGAGAGGCCACGCCGTACACCAGCGCTGCCCTGGGGGAGGGGCCACGTCGTACACCAGCGCTGCCCTGGGGGAGGGGCCACGCCGTACACAGCGCTGCCCTGGGGGAGGGGCCATGCCGTACACCAGCGCTGCCCTGGGGGAGGGGCCACCCCGTACACCAGCGCTGCCCTGGGGGAGGGGCCACGCCATACACCAGCGCTGCCCTGGGGGAGGGGCCACGCCATACACAGCGCTGCCCTGGGGGAGGGGCCACGCCATACACAGCGCTGCCCTGGGGGAGGGGCCACGCCATACACCAGCGCTGCCCTGGGGGAGGGGCCACGCCGTACACAGCGGTGCCCTGGGGGAGGGGCCACGCCGTACACAGCGCTGCCCTGGGGGAGGGGCCACGCCGTACACAGCGCTGCCCTGGGGGAGGGGCCACGCCGTACACCGGCCCTGCCCTGGGGGAGGGGCCACGCCGTACACAGCGCTGCCCTGGGGGAGGGGCCACGCCGTACACAGCGCTGCCCTGGGGGAGGGGCCACGTCGTACACTGCGCTGCCCTGGGGGAGGGGCCACGCCGTACACAGCGCTGCCCTGGGGGAGGGGCCACGCCATACACCAGCGCTGCCCTGGGGGAGGGGCCACGCCATACACCAGCGCTGCCCTGGGGGAGGGGCCACGCCGTACACCAGCGCTGCCCTGGGGGAGGGGCCACGCCGTACACCAGCGCTGCCCTGGGGGAGGGGCCACGCCGTACACAGCGCTGCCCTGGGGGAGGGGCCACGCCGTACACCAGCGCTGCCCTGGGGGAGGGGCCACGCCATACACCAGCGCTGCCCTGGGGGAGGGGCCACGCCATACACAGCGCTGCCCTGGGGGAGGGGCCACGCCATACACCAGCGCTGCCCTGGGGGAGGGGCCACGCCGTACACCAGCGCTGCCCTGGGGGAGGGGCCACGTCGTACACAGCGCTGCCCGGGGGGAGGGGCCACGTCGTACACCAGCGCTGCCCGGGGGGAGGGGCCACGCCATACACCAGCGCTGCCCTGGGGGAGGGGCCACGCCATACACCAGCGCTGCCCTGGGGGAGGGGCCACGCCATACACAGCGCTGCCCTGGGGGAGGGGCCACGCCATACACCAGCGCTGCCCTGGGGGAGGGGCCACGCTGTACACCAGCGCTGCCCTGGGGGAGGGGCCACGTCGTACACAGCGCTGCCCTGGGGGAGGGGCCACGCCGTACACCAGCGCTGCCCTGGGGGAGGGGCCACGCCGTACACCAGCGCTGCCCTGGGGGAGGGGCCACGCCGTACACAGCGCTGCCCTGGGGGAGGGGCCACGCCATACACCAGCGCTGCCCTGGGGGAGGGGCCACGCCATACACCAGCGCTGCCCTGGGGGAGGGGCCACGCCGTACACCAGCGCTGCCCTGGGGGAGGGGCCACGTCGTACACAGCGCTGCCCTGGGGGAGGGGCCACGCCGTGCACAGCGCTGCCCTGGGGGAGGGGCCACGCCGTACACAGCGCTGCCCTGGGCGGGGGGTCGTAGCTCTGCCATGGCCCTTCCTTTACACCTTGGGTTATCAGTGTCTGGTTCTGAGCGGCTTTCTTATTGCCAAAATAATAATGGGGAGGGTGCATGACTGTCAATGGCCCCGGGGGGGGGGGATCATGGGGTGCCTTGGGGGGGTGGCTGTCAGTGGTTGTGGGGGGGATCGTGGGGTGCCTTGGGGGGGTGGCTGTCAGTGGTTGTGGGGGGGATCGTGGGGTGCCTTGGGGGGGTGGCTGTCAGTAGTTGTGGGGGAGGATCATGGGGCTGCGTTGGGGGGTGCCTTGGGGAGGATGGCTGTCAGGGGGATCGTGCGGTGCCTTGGGGGGGTGGCTGTCAGTGGTTGTGGAGGGAGGATCATGGGGCTGCGTTGGGGGGTGCCTTGGGGAGGATGGCTGTCGGGGGGATCGTGGGGTGCCTTGGGGGGGTGGCTGTCAGTGGTTGTGGAGGGAGGATCATGGGGCTGCGTTGGGGGGTGCCTTGGGGAGGATGGCTGTCGGGGGGATCGTGGGGTGCCTTGGGGGGTTGGCTGTCAGTGGTTGTGGAGGGAGGATCATGGGGCTGCGTTGGGGGGTGCCTTGGGGAGGATGGCTGTCGGGGGGATCGTGGGGTGCCTTGGGGGGGGTGGCTGTCAGTAGTTGTGGGGGGTCGTGGGGGGGTGTTTAGCCTTTCGAAGGTGCTGACCCCCCGGCCTTCCCCGTGGGCAGGACTCCACCCTGAGCGACGACTCCACCCCGCCCAGCACCAGCCCCCGGACGCTGGGCAGCGGCGCCAGCGAGACGAAATGCTCCTACCCCTACCACACCCTGTCGCAGTCCTCCGACGAGGTGAGCCGGCGGGGGCAGGGCCGGCCTGGGGGGGCTGGGTGACCAAGTCCAGGGGGGAGGGGCTTTTCCGTCGGTCCCAGGGCCACAGCCTGCTCAGCTGCCGGGCCCGTGGCAGGGGTGGCTCCGTCCGTGGGCAGGTGGGGGCTGGAGGATCCCTGCCGGGCCCCGCTGCAGCTGCCCCCTTTCCGCCCGGCAGTTCCTGGACGAGCCCCTCAGCGCCGCCACGGGCTGGAGCAGCCAGCAAGTGGGCCAGTGGCTGGGGAGCCTGAACCTGGAGCAGTACGTGGGCGAGTTCGCGGCCCGCGAGGTGGACGGCCAGCAGCTGCTGCACCTGGATGGAGCCAAGCTGAAGGTGCGGGGCGGGGGAGGTAGGGGACAGACCTTGCCCCGGCAGAGCCCCAGCGCCCGCCCCTCAGCACGGTGGACCAGTCCTGATCGGCTTGGCCTGGGGCGGGGGGGGGGGCTAGACAGGGCTCCCGATTTGCCAGTGGATTCCGATCCGTTTGGCCCAGCCGGGCATCCCCCCGGGCTGCTCCATGCAGGGGCGGGGGGGGGGGGTTTCATCCCCTTCCCCTTCATCAGGGTCGCCCTTTAGCACGGGCCCCCCAGGGCCTCCCCTGTAGCCCCTCCCCCCAGCTGGGGGCTGCTCCATGCAGGGGCGGGGGGGGGGTTCATCCCCTTCCCCTTCATCAGGGTCGCCCTTTAGCACGGGCCCCCCAGGGCCTCCCCTGTAGCCCCTCCCCCCAGCTGGGGGCTGCTCTCCGCGTGACCGTGCGCCCCACCCGGCTGCCCCCTCCAGGCGCTCGGCGTGAGCAGCTCCCAGGACCGGGCCCTGCTGAAGCGGCGGCTGAAGGAGCTGGGCGCGGCCGTGGAGAAGGAGCGCAAGGCCCAGGAGAAGCGGGAACGGCAGAAGAAGAAGGAGCAGGAGCGAAGGAGTTAGGGAGGGCGAGTTGGCACGCAGCTCCGCCCAGCCGAGGGGATTCGGGCGCGCAGGGACCACGGCGGAGCCCTGGGCACGGGGCGGCAGAGACACCGGACCCCCGGGGACCAGCCAGTGCGAACGCTGGAGCCGCTGCTGGGCAGCCTTGGTGCCCACCCAGGGGCCGGTCTGTGGGGCGAGGCAGCATCACCGGGGGGCACGGAGCTGCCAGCAGCCTCCTGGATCCCTGCTGGCGCCCGTAACAAGCAAGCCCCTCTCCTCTCCTGCCCCTCCCCTTCCCCACTCGGGGGCTGCTGGCGCCGCTGGGCCCGGCCCCCGCCTGGCTAGTGGTTGGCCCCGCCGCTGGGCCCGGCCCCCGCCTGGCTAGTGGTTGGCCCCGCCGCTGGGCCCGGCCCCCGCCTGGCTAGTGGTTGGCCCCGCCGCTGGGCCCGGCCCCCGCCTGGCTAGTGGTTGGCCCCGCCGCTGGGCCCGGCCCCCGCCTGGCTAGTGGTTGGCTCCGCTGCTGGGCCCGGCCCCCGCCTGGCTAGTGGTTGGCCCCGCTGCTGGCACATCTTCCCCCTCCCGGCTTCCCTGCTGATCTTCGGCTGCTCCCGATTGGTTCCAGTCACCGAGCTGCTGACCGGCTGGCCTGCCTCACTAACCCCCCTCCCCTCCCCCGCTGAAGGACGGCTCAGCCCCAGTGCGGATGCAGGATGAAGGCAGTGCATGGCAGCACCCCTCCCCCACCCACCACGCCTCCGGGGCCCAGGGTGGCCACAGCCCGGACTCACAGGGCCTGGACCAGTTGCTGAGAGCACAGACACCGGCCCAGGGAGAGACCAGGAAGGAAATAAAACCAATTGCAACCAGCCCTCCCCCCAGGGTCGCTCTGCGCCATTCCCCCCCCCCCCCCCCCCGCGTGCCAGGCTGGGCCGGACCAGGGGAGGGGTGAGCTGCCCTGGTCCGTCAGGCCCTTGTGTGTGTCTCTAGGGCAGCCTGGGCAGGGGGTGGGGGAGGCCGGAGTCTCAGGGGCAGGCGCAGTCCCTGCCCCTGGGTGTGCTGCCCCGGCGGGGCTCTGCTGGCGGGAAGGTGGGGGGGGGGGGACGATGCTTGCGCCTGGAATGCACTGGAGCCAAGTCCAGGAAGCCCCAGCAGCTGAGACGGGCTTT
Organism: Pelodiscus sinensis; assembly: GCF_052426305.1. Taxonomy (NCBI): domain Eukaryota; kingdom Metazoa; phylum Chordata; order Testudines; family Trionychidae; genus Pelodiscus; species Pelodiscus sinensis. Next base: position 695,644 of record NC_143080.1, read on the forward strand.
CCAGGGCGGCTCTTTGCTCCTGCTGCCCTGCCCTCTAGGGATGCTCACCCCGCCCCCTGCGGAGAAAGGCCTTGGGTACCACGGGGGCACTGCTCAGCCCCCCCAGCTCCGGGAGCAGCACTGCTATAGGGGCAGCCCTGCCCTGTCGACCCTTAACCCCCGGCAGTAGCACCCCTCACACCCCGCCCCAGCCAGGAAGCAGCAGCGCCCCGACTCCCCTCCCCCCTCTGGCAGCAGCGCCCCGACTCCCCTCCCCCCTCCGGCAGCAGCGCCCCGACTCCCCTCCCCCCTCTGGCAGCAGCGCTTCAATAGGGGCGGCCGTGCCCTGTCGACCCCCCCCGGCGTGTCAGCTGCTTGCGCGACCAGAGCCCCGCGCTGCCCAGCATGGCCGAGGAGTGCCGGGCCGGGTGCGTGCGGCAGGCTGGGCGCTGGCTGCAGGGCTCGGGGCCCGGGGAGGTGAGGGGGCTGGTGCAGCGTGTGGCACGCTGGGGCTGGATTGACAGTGGCTGGGCAGAGGCAGGGGAGCGAGGGCGAGGCCGTAGGCACAGGGTTGGCGAAGGGGGCGCTGCAGCCAGGCATTGCAGGGGCAGGGAGGCTGCTGGGGGAGGGGGTGAGCGTCACCTTGTGCCAGCCCCTCCCATGCAGCGCAGAGTCCTAACTTTCAGCCTCCCCCCCCCCCCGGCGAGGTGGGCCCCTGATGTGGCTTGAGGGGGGGGCTAGCCCCCACCCCCCACCCCGTATGACGAGTCCTGGGCCAGCAGGGGGGTTACAAAGGGCTCCCACCCTGCTTGCCTGGGGACCCCGCTGCACTTTCCTGGAGCGGGGGGCAGTCCTGGCAGGTTTAATCCTGGCTGGGTGAGAGGGCCATGCCAGAGCTGCCCAGCTGGGTGGGAGGAGGGGGGCTGTGAGCCCGGGGGGAGAGGGGGAGGTCCTGAGCTAGGGGGGGTGTGTGGGGCAGGGACGAGCCCCTCTGTAGAGCACCCGGAGCCCTGGCTCCTACCAGGGACCTGGCTGGGTTTGCAGGGTGGCCAGCCCTCTAGTCCTGGGCCTGGCACACGCTCGGTGGGGGGGGGGGGATGGAGGGCCGGGGCGCTGCATCCAGAGGGCTGCCCGGAGAAGGGCAGAGCGGGCACCCCAGTAGCCTCCCACCCATCTCTGCTGTGGGGGGCCGGGGATCAGCCCTGCAGGGCGTGGCCATGTGGCAGGCTGGAATAGCGCCCGGCTCGCTAGTGGCCTGCAGTGCCCCCACCCGCCACACGGGGGCAGGGCGCGCTCAGCCACCCAACAGCCCAGTTTCCGGCCATGCACGTGGGAGCTGCCGGGGCCGGACGCCCCCCCAATGGTGCCGGGCGCTGCACGTGCAGCCCAAGGGGCGGCTAGCACCCAGGAAATCAGCTACGCCCCTCCCGCCCCACCACTGCCGCCTGGCTGGGGCCTAGAGCCCGGGGCGGTGTCCTGGCTGGGGGCGGGGCGCAGGGGTCGGCTCTACCAGGCAGGACTCTGGTTTCCTTTGCCGCCGCCTTGCTGTGCACCCGTCCCCCTCCTGGCCAGCGGGCCCCTACTGCCCCAGGTGCGCCCTGCTTGGTGCGCCAGGACCCTGTGGAGGGGCAGGCCTGAGGGCTGAGCGCACGCTGGGTTTCTGGCCACACACCCGCTGACCGGCCATAGCCGGGGGTGGGTGGCTCTTGGCCTTAACCTGCCCGCTGCTCCCCCGGCCTTGCAGCGCCAGGGCTGGCTGGTGCTTCGTGGCAGCTGCACAAAGCCCCACGCCCCAGGCCAAGCCGGCCCCTTTGCACCCCCTGATGGCCCCCGACAGGAGCAGGCCCTGGCCCTGGAGCCCCAGGTGGCCCGGTGCCAGGCTCCCCCGCCCCACGTCTGCTGGGAAACGCTGCCTGGAGATAGCAGGCCCACGCCCTGCCTCGCAAGCAGCCGCCTTCGGCCCAGTGGGCCCTGCGCCAAGCCCCAGCGCCTCGCCCAGCCCAGCCCGTAACCACTGACCCCGGGCAGGGCCACCCCAGACTCAGCCCCCTGCCCAGCCCGGCTTGAAAGGGGGCGGTTAAGTGTTGGAGTGACAATCAGGGCACTGCCCCCCCCCCCCCCCCACCTGGCACAGCTCAGCCCTGGCACGGCCCAGTCCTGGCACGGCCGGGACACGCGCTGCTGGGCACGGCCAGCCTGGTCATAGGAACCCCCGCGGGAGCCCAGGGAACCCCAGCATGGCCAATGGGGCTGGGCCCAGGGACGGACTCGCCTTTGCTCCCCCCCAGCAGCTGCCCTGTTGGCTCCTGAGTGAAACCCGACCGGGAGCCTTATTTTTAGAGTTGGAAAAGTCAGCAGGTGGCCTGGGCCTTGTGGCCCCACCTGCCTTAGCCCGGGGAGGGGGGAGCTAGGCACTGGGGCAGGCAGCTGGGGCCGGGGAGCGACCCAGGGCAGCTCCCTAGTGCAGAGGCCCGATCCAGCGTCCAGGAGGGGCTGGGTTGGGCAGGTCTCTGTCCTCCGCCGCCGCGTGGCCACGGGCCCCTTGTGCTTGATGGCAGGCCCTGGGATAGCAGCTCTCCAGGCCGTGGCTGGGTGGAGCAGCCAGGCTGCAAGGGGGCAGGGGCCACATGCTCCCTGCTGCCCGTGGGCAGGGCTTGACCCCAGGGCCCTGCTGAGGCTGGAGGCGCACAGAGCACGAAGCAGGGGCCAGCACGGGGCTGGCGTGTCCCTGGGGCCTTAGCGCTGGGCAGAGCCCCACCGGTCACGTGCCCTGATCCCGGCCCTGCCGGCGGCCGCCCAGTGCCGAGAACCCAGCTCGGGCAGACGCTCCGGCCCCGCCCCCTGGGAGCTCAGGGAAGAGACGAGAAAGCGGCCCAGGCTGGGGGCAGGGCCCTGGGGTGCAGGGACAGGCAGGCCCAGAGCAGCGCCCGCAGCCCTCCCTCGCCCCGGGGCACTGGCCGCTCAAGGACGCAGGAGTCAACAGGGCAGCCGGGCGAGGGGGGCGGGCCCCGAGCGGGAGGGGCTCCGCTGCTCTGGACACAGGCCGGCTCCTGCCCGCTGGGCGCTGCCGGGGCAGGATGAGCACGGCCAGGGAGCGCTGGGCAATCTGACTACAGCTCCCCGGGGAGCAGGACTGCTGCCTTCCAACGCCAGCTCTGCCCCTGGGAACACTGGCCTGGGGATCGCAAAGCACGCTGGGAAGCTGGCATACTGACGGGAAACTGAGGCACAGGTGGGGGCAGAGCTAGGGCCCCAGGACTCCCTCGGAGGCAGGTTTAACACAGCAGCAGGGCGGTGCCGTCGTGCTGAGCTGCAGCCGCGGCCGACGGAGCCTGCTCGGAGGAGCTTCCAGCCACCCTGTGAGGGGACACAGGGCACCAGGCGTGGGCCGGGTTCACCCACCACGCCGAGCGACTCGCCGGACAGGTCTCGGTGGGCTGCAGAGGCTCTTGGGATCGCTCCGAACCCTCCACTTACCAAGCCGCGTGGGCCCGTGCAGGAGGCAGGGCGTGAAATCCAGGGCGGGGTAGTCAGGCCCCGCCCCGCACCACAGGAACGACACCAACGCCCGGCCGGTCTTGGTCAACGGCATCTTTACTGATCAGCAACGCGCTGAACCCTCTGTGTTGGGCAGAAACAGGGCTCTGCCCAGAGCACAAAGCAGTCGCCGGGCAGCCCCTTCCGGAGCACAGACAAGCGTGCCGTGGAAAACAACCACGCGTGGGCGCAGGCAGGCGCGGGGCGGAGACACAGGGGGCAGCAGGTGGGGGGCGAGGGGGCCCCCAGCAAGGACAGAGAAGCTGACGTGTCAGGCAGGGCCGGGAGAGGGGCAGAGGGACCAGGGCCTGCCTGTGCCTTGCAGAGCAAACGGGCCCCGCGGGCGGGGAGGGGACGGGGCCCAAGCTCGGACAGACCCGGCAGCTGCTCTGAGCTAACAGGAGCCACCGGCCCGGCTCGGGCTCCAAACGCAGGGGGAGCGGGGCGGCTGCTGCACCCCGTCGGGGGGACCCCGCTGACACCCCCCGGCAGCAGGGGAGCAGTTCTAATGCCCATCCCCCCCAGCAGGGTAGCGCGGAGGGCAGCCCCCCCTTTCTCTTGGGGCTGTCCCGGGACAGAGACGGGCAGCCAGGGCACCCTCCAGGGTCACACACCTCCCTGCACCGCTCACCACCCACCGACTCCCCCCCCGGGGGGCTGGCTCAGGGACCCACTGGGCTATTCCTGTGTCCAAGATGGACCCAGAGACACCCCCTCCTCAGCTCCCAACCCCCTCCGCCACAGGCAGCCTGAGCCCACGGCCTCCTGCCTTTCCAAGCAGGGCCCCATCCAGCCCCCAGCTGCCCCTGCCTCAGTGTCCTCAGGCCTGGGGCTGCTCCCCCAGAACCATAAAAGCGCCTCCCCAGCCTGACTCTCATGGCAAGTGGAGGCCCAGAAGAAAAGGATTGTGGGTAACCCCCCCACCGGGGGCTGCCCAGGGCCCGCCCGGCTCCCCCCAGGGTGCGGCGGGGGGCTCAGCCGACTGCACACTAACACTGTGAAAGGAACGAGCTCCCGCGCCTCCTGGCGGGGCTTAGCCAGACTGGCCAGTGGGGTGGGGTGGTGTGGACAGTCCCTCCCCCACCCCACCTCACCCACTGGCTCCTCCGTCTCTAGGGCGCCCGGTAGGTGGACGTGTTCTTGGGCTCCGTACTGGGCACGCACCAGTCGTCGGCCTCCTGGATGGTCTGGTAGTGGCGCCAGGCCGACTTGTTATACACCGGCAGCCGCTCCACGGACTCTGTCGACAGGGCCTGCCGGACGCAAGGCAGGTCAGCGAACGGGGGCGCCCCCTCCCCAGAGCCCCCGGCCCCCGGCATCCTCAGGGCCCAGCCAGCCTCCAGGAAGTGCCCCGGAGCAGCGTTTCTAGACCAGCCTCTGCCGTCCCCCTCCAGGCCCCGACTCCCGGCAGCTCTCAAGCCAGGCTGGCCTGTGAAGTGCTGGGAGCCCGGGGCGCCTGATGCCTTCCCCCAAGAAACCCAGCGGCCTGGCCCCCAGGGCCCTTCTTGGTATCATCTGCCAGCGAAGCCCCATGGGCCATGTGGAGGGGAAGGGAGGGGCAGGCAGCGGCTGCCGGTCAGACCTTGGCTTGTAACAAGGAATCCGTCCCTGGCCATGGCCACGCGAGAGAGAAAGCGTCAGTGTCTTGTCAAACCGGGACATTGCTCGGGGGGGGGGGGGTTCAAAGAAAGAGCCCGTGGGGGGAGGAGAACTGCTCCCCTGCTGGGGGGCGCAGCACCCCATCGGGGGGACCCCACTGACCCCCCCGGCAGCAGAGGAGCGGTTCTAATCCCTCCCCACCCCCGCAGGGTAGCGCAGAGGGCAGCCCCCCCTTTCTCTTGGGGCCATCCCGCTTGAGGAGTCTGGGGGCGAGCAGGGATGCGAACGCCAGGCCCCCAACCTCCGCCAGATCCCTCCCTCTCCACGGGGTCCCTGCCTCTGGCGGGACGGGTGTCCAGGGCCCGAGCCAGCGGGCTGGAGGAGAGTCACGCACCTTCAGGTAGATGACGGCGTCTGTCCCAAAGCCCTCCATGGAGAAGAGCTGCAGGTCCCCCTGGAAGTACTTGGCATAGAGTCTGGAAATGGGCAGGCCGTAGCCAAAGCCAGCCTGACGGGCGGGGAGAAGACAGAGGGGGTTCGGTCAAGAGGTCCCTGCCAAGTGCCTGACCAACGAGAGCAGGGCCCGGCTCCCCAACACCCCCCACCCAGCAGGAACCCCCCGGCCCCTCCTCCCCCGCCAGGCCGAGCGGAGCGTGTGCAGGCTGGAGGGGGAGGGTTAGGGAATCCACTCTCCCCCGAAGCCCCCGGCTTGCTCCCGACATACCAGGGGCGTCCCACCCGAGCCGGGCTGGGGGGTCGGCGCCGTGGAGTACATGTAGCTGAAGAGCCGGTCGATCTTCCGCAGCGGAACCCCGCCCCCTCGGTCGCTCATCTGCGCAACGGGAAATCACATCAGCAGCCCCCACGCGCCTGGCTCTCGGCTCCCTGAGCAGCGGCAGGGGAGCCATGCCCACCCGCCACCAACGCGCCCTCTAAGCGTTCCCACCCATGTGCGGGATAATTTTGTTCTATGCACGGAGGCATGGGGGCACGTGCACCACCCAGCTATGGGCGCTCTGCTAATCAGCTGGGTGGCATTGGACTCTCTCCTCGGTGGCCTCCCAAGTGCTCAGCGTACTGGGACCAATGCCCCTCCATGCATTTGGGGAGAAACCCCAGTAGCACCTGCTGCTGGCTGACGTAGAGGAAGCGTCCACAGGCCGTGACGGGGCCTTCTGTGCAGCCTTCCTGGCTGGAGCAAATGCCCTAGTGAGGCCAGGGGGAGCAGGGCGAAAACCCTCAGGGTTCAAGCAAACTCTGGTACGGGCACCCCAGCCAGCCGCAGAGATGAGCCCCATGGGGAAAGGGAAGCCAGACAGCGTGGGGGGGAGGGCAACACGCCTCCCTCCCAGTCCCAGGGTGACGGCAAGTCGGTCAAACAGAATTCAGGCGCGTCCTCCCCTCCCCTAGCGCACACGCCCCCGTGTCCCTGCGGCACTGCCTGGCCCCCAGCATGCAAGCAGCTCTCTGGGCACTTAGCCACGGCCCCTTCTACAGCTGATGCGAAGGGCTCCTTGTTAGCCTCGGGGCCCTCCGCCAGGCCACCTACCTTGATAGAAAGATCCTCTTTACCCAGGGCTACCAGCACTTTGATGGCGGGGAGCCGGAGGCTGGACTCGTGGCTCTCCACAGTGGCTCGCATGGCATTCTACGAGGGAACAGACAGGACGCGGGTCGTGGGGGATTTGGTGATGACAGACCGTCACCCCCTCTGGCCTGGCACCATGCCAGCCGGAATGCCTGAGGACGGCATAAAATCCACCAGTGCACCTCGTTGCAGCAGTATGTGTAAGGGTAGGAAGAGATCTGCAGATGCTCTGAAGCAGAGGCCTGATGGTCGCCTTCTTCCTAACTGGTGCCCCTGGATTTACCATTAGTCAATTCCTTCTCCAAAATGTTTACTAAGCTAGTTCCCTCAGCAAAAAATCCTGCAGAAATGAGTTCCACAGATTAACAATACTGTGGCTGAGAACTGCTTTCCTTTGCCCACCTTGTAACCAGAAGAAAAGACAAGACCAGCCGGGCTCGGTCAGACCACAGGTCCATCTAGCCCAGGATCCCGTCTTCCAACAGTGCCCCAAAGGGAGTGAATAGAAAGGGGATCATCAAGGGATCCCTCCCGTCGCCTATTCCCAGCCTCTGACAAACAGAGACTAGAGACACCCTCCCTACCCAGCCTGGCTCTGTCCTCCATGAATGTCGCTAGCTCTTTTCTGAACCCTGTTAAAATCCTGGCCTTCACAATGTCCTCTGGCAAGGAGTTCCACAGGTTGACTGTGTGCTGTGTGAAGAAATATTTCCTTTTGTTTGTTTTAAACCTGCTGCCCATTAAAAGCTGACACATACTTCCTTGCCTCTACCTCACCCGCCACCAGAGGCAGGAGTGGAAAAGCTACCTCTGGGCAGACCGGACGCCAAATTCCACCATGGCTCCGTCCCCTCCATGCAGAGCAAGGAGTGCTGCAGGGGAAGGCCCCGGGGGCCGGAGCTGTACCTTGAAGAGCTCAAAGAGCATGTGGTAGAGGTGAGACGGGACGTAGACAATGTGGATCGGCTGCTTGAGACTGCCGGCTGCAGGGGAAAGAGCACACGGCGGTAAATGCCTGACCCCCCAGTCCAAGGGCCGACCCCACAGACCACTGGGGCCCCTCCTGCCTTTGGCCTTCAGCTACCAAGGCCTCAGCAAAGCAGCCGCTGTGCAAAGCGGGCTAGAGGCCCTTCCTCCGCGCCTCTGCCCCGCACTCCAGCCACCCGGAGTCCTGCAGCTGCCTTCCTCAGCCCGGCCCAGGCAGGGCCCGGCTCCCCTTCCAGAGCCAGCTGCCCTGTGACCCGAAAGCTCCTCCGCGGCTGCCGGGTCCCTCTACTCACCGCTGACCTCCTGGATCTCCAGCTCGGGCGAGGCCATGTAGTACTGGTCGCACAGCAGCTTGGCCATGTGGTAGGCGTCTGGAGAAGGGAGGGTGGGGTCAGCCCCGGCTCTGCCCTGGAGAGCAGAGCTCAGCCCTCGGACACGCGCAGGGCTCGGCGAGGGGCAGACCAGCAATTCAGAAGGGGAACTTGCCCCGGGCTGCCCTGCCCGGCACAGACCTCCCTTAGGGCCCAGAGCTCGGTGTCTGCCTGGCTTCTCTGGCGCCTGCTGGGCGACGATCGTCCATCAGCACCTCAGCCAAGAGCCACCGAACGCCCCACACCAAGGCGTCAGCCCCAGCTGGTCTGGCCCGGAGCAGAACCAGTGACCTGACTGCTGATCCCCTGAGCCAGCTAGCCCCCTCCCCCGAGGCCCCAGTGACACCCCAGGGACCCCACAGACCTTTCACCACCTCCGACACGTCACAGTGGGGGTCGATGCTGCCGATGTGCTTGGGGTGAGCCGGATTGGTGCTGCCGTCGAAGAGCAGGGCTGCATGGAAAGAAACGGAGCAGAAGTCAGTGCTCCCTCTAATTTTTCCCATCCCTGTGTAGAATAGATTTTGTTCTGTGCACAAGGCATGTGCAGCAGTGCACCACCCACAGGAACACAGGCTGCTGGCTATGGGCGCTCTGCTGATCAGCTGGGTGTGAAGGGGAAATCTCGCTCCCCTGGGGTACAGAGACCCCAGAAGGGTCCGAGGCCGGAGGTCAAATCAGTGAGGCAGGAAAGAAACCTAAAAGAGAAAACTTTATGATGCATGCATGCAGGCTGTCACTTCCAAGAGTGAAGCAGCAGCCCTGACAGACAGATTCAGGGAGTCTTTATACAGTATGATCAGATAGCTCAGTTGTGGATTGTTTCTCTTTAACATATCAAAGTCTCAGCAGAAGTACTCTGAGACTTCTGTTCACCCCAGGAGTGCTAGAAGTAAGTTTTTACGGTACACAAAGCCACATGAGAACTTGAGTGGAGGAGTCTACAAGGCAAACTGTGACAAAGATAAGGGTTTACATGACAAATTGTGACAGACTAGGAGTCTCCATGAACTTGAGATGGGAGGCATTGTAAGGGTCTTGATTAGAGCTAATTTGATTTCTCTCTGTTACAGGGAGAGAGGTCTGGAAAACTTTTAACCCTTACAGCAGTTTTCTTTCAGAGAGTTTTGATTTCCTGCACAGCCCCCCCTTTAGACACAATTGGAGTTATTTGATTTTTCTCCCACAGGTGGCACTTGAGTCTCAGCTCCCAGGGAGTGCCGCAGGTGGAGGAGAGGGGAGATGTGCATGGGGGGGGGGGGGTCATCAACCTAGACTGAACTATATGAGTCCAAGGGTGACGGGGACCCCAGGAGGACCAAGAACAGGCATGACAGTTTCGCTCTCTCCTGCCCCATCCGCGGCCCCAGTCCCTTACTGGAATCGCCCGCTCACTGGGTCTGTTCCCCCTCGAGTCCACCCATGTATATCCTCAGTACTGTGCCCATCACCACAGCATCTGACCCCGGCCTCATTCCACAGCCCTGCAGGCCCTCCCTTCCCCGTCTATCCCTGCAGGCTCTCGCCCCTCCCCAGTGCCGGGGCAGCAGGCGGGCGGCCCCTCGCTCACAGTGCTGGTTGATCAGCATGCGGATGGAGATGCGGCTAAGGTAGAAGCGGTCCAGGAAGTACTGGATGTTCTGGTTGGACACGGGGTCGTCCCCGTAGGTCTCCTTGTACTCGATCACCCCCTGTGCCATGGTGGGCACCACGTCATTGTGCCGGTTACGGATGGTGATGAGGGCGTCCGTGAACCTGGCAGGAGGGAGAGCAGGGGGGTTAAGCCACCGGAACGGGGGGAGGGGAGTGAACTTTTTGGCCTGAGGGCCACGTCTCAGTATGGGCGCTGGGTGCAGGCCATGAACGCTCCCCGCATGGGGCGCAGGACGGGAATCGGGGCAGGCTCCAGGCAGCACATGCCCCAGCTGGCTCCTACCCAGTGACAGGGCATTGGCTCCATGTGCCGCCTGTCTGCAGGGGCCGCCCCCGCAGCTCCCAGCCAATGGGAGCTGCAGAGCTGGCCCTTGGGGCGGGGGCTGCACGGAGCCCGATTAAAAGGTCTGATGGGCTGGACACAGCCCGGGGCCCCAGTTCGCCCACCCTGTCCCAGTGCGAGCCAAGAGCACAGCCGGCAACCGGAGCCACAGTAAGGGGCACCGAGACCCCCAGTCCATTCCAGGGAGGCACAGGAATCCAGTCCAGGTTCTGGCCCCAATGCTAACCCTAATGCAGCCGGCTGGGAAATCCCGGAGCAGACCCGCTGCACAGCGGACACGGATCTCCAGCATGTAACATCCGAGGTGGGATTCTGCTCTGGACCAATGGAGTTTGTCACTGACATTTTCTCACTCATCTTGAAGATCCAGCTCAGCTCAGCCCAGCCTGGGGCGGGGCTAGAAAAGGGTCCCGCCCCATTCAATGGGGCCATGCAAAAGGACTCCTTGGTCAGGTATCGGCCCGTGGCTAGAGGCAGATGGTAAAATCATCAATAGCGACACAGGGAAGGCAGCAGGGACAGCCCCGCTGTGTGTCTGGAATGGAGCAGGCGCAGGCGCAGGCGCAGGCGCAGGCGCAGGAGCAGGAGCAGGAGCAGGAGCAGGAGCAGGAGCAGGCGCAGGCGCAGGCGCAGGAGCAGGCGCAGGCGCAGGAGCAGGCGCAGGCGCAGGCGCAGGCGCAGGCGCAGGCGCAGGCGCAGGAGCAGGCGCAGGAGCAGGCGCAGGCGCAGGAGCAGGAGCGTGCCTGTCGCACACAGTGTTGTGGATGGAACACAAAGCTCCCATCTGGATGTGAGGGAGCAGCTGGTAAAATGAAACATTTCAAACCAAGAGGCCCACGTCTCTTACACCCAGGGCCTGAACGGAGCCAGCTGAACCACTAACGTTCATTTTTAACCAGCCTTGCAAAGGGGAGACAGTCCAGACTGGAGGCCTGCCACTGCAGCTCCGGTATCGAAAGGGGCGAAGGACCGGTGAGCTGCACAACGCCGTGGCAGACGTGGATTCCAAGGAAAGCCACAGAGACGGTCATCTGAGACTGTCAGATGACTGGAGGCTCACGATGCCCTTCCAGCCACGCAGCGTGGGTTCCTCGGACGTGGGTCTTATCCCACAACCTGTTACCTTTCTGTGACAAGGGTACAGGGCTGGCGGATACACTGCAGGGAGCACACACAGACTTCCCCAAGGCCTTCCCTGAGTGCCCCATGACTAGAGCCCCGCACTGATACCCATTTTGTATCTGCAAATCGGCAGGTTCCAGATCCAAAACTTGTCTCTGCATCCATATCTGCAGAAAGGAGCCCGGAGACCTGTGGCTGGAAAGCGGATATCCATGGATCTGCAGGGCTCTACTGATGACACTTTGATTTGAACTTGGGTTTTATGGCGCTGACGCGGCGCCTCAGAGGGACTGCAAGCCTATTCCCACAGCGTCGGTCGTGGGAGGTAGCTCTGGGCCCGGCTGTTTCTAACAGGGCCGCCCAGGGACTGGTGCTTGGTCTGAGGCGATGAGTCGGCCAGCACCGCTCGGGACCCGGGGGACAGCGTCATGCGGGGAGCAAACCGGCGGAGGACACGTTCGTGTTGGGGGGACGCCCGGTTAAACGGCCCCAAGCCCACGAAAGGCAGGAGGCCGTGAACCCAGGTGGGATGGAGAGGGGGCGTGGGAAGCAGCGACTCAGAGGAGCCGGGTTCCCTGGATAACCACCTCAGCGTGGTGCCGTGGCCAGAGCCCGCGTGGCTGGGCCTCACGCCAAGGGACTCTCCAGTGGCTGCGCACAGGCCCGGTGAGGGGCTCCGCGGACCGGGGCGGGGTGAGGGGTGACTCCAGCCGTGGGGCCCGGGCGGCCAGCGGAGAGGGGCCGGCCAGGACCCTGTGCTCCAACCCCGGCAGCCCATGCCCCACTTACTGTCCCAGCGTGGCTTGGTCCTCGGGGTCTTTGTCCAGGAACTCCATAATGTCCAGCAAGCTCTGCACGTACCTGTGGGCGGGAAAGGGACCGTGGCGCCGCAGCCACGCGCTCGGAGCCCCGATCCACGCAGAGCGGCCCCTCCCCCCCCCGGCTCTCGGGACACTGGGAGGGTCATTCCCACCACTGCCCGGGGCCACAGGGCCGAGACGCAGCACGCGGCGCCCAGGCCGGCGGGGGAAGCAGCCGCAGCCCCCCCGGGACCTTCACCAGCCAGGAGCGCCGCTCGGCTCGGCACCTCCAGCAGCACCACCCGCCCGCGTGCGCTGCGGCAGGGCTGGGCTAGCGCTGACCCCCCACAGCTCCCCGCTCAGCTCCCAGCAGCCCCGGGTCTCTCACCCACCCAGCAACCAGCGCGGCCCTGCTTAGCTTCACCTGCCAGGCATTCCCCACCCCCACGGCACAGTCCAGAGGGGCCTGTCGGGGGCCCAGCCCTGCCCCCCCCGGTGCCCAGCCTGACAGGACGTGCTGCGGGCGGACCAGCTGGGGCCAGCGACGCCCTGCCGAGGCCTCAGGACACGCAGCGCCCCGGCTCTCCGCAGCCTGCGTGGCCCAGGCAGCCCCTCAGCACGGTAGCAGCCTGTCCCCTCCCGGGAGGCAGATTCCCTTCAGACACACGGCTCCGTGCCGAGGGCCCTGGCAGGCTGGGCGCAGAACGGTCTCCCAGGCCGGGGCACTGCCCTGGGGATCAGGCTGCAGGGAAGCAGCTGCAAAGGGCCAGCCCTGTGAGCCCAGCAGGGGGACCAGCACCCCGCGGGGACCCAGCGGGCAGGAGGGTGGGCACAGGGGCTGTGCGCCTCGAGATAGGGGCCGCCAGGCAGCTCAGCACGGGGAAGCGAGGCTGCAGTGGCGGGCCCTGGCCAGGCAGACACACGGCTGGTCTGGAACAAGGTTGGGCGTCTGGTGCAGAGCGGGGGGAGGGGACGGCTGCAATCGCAGGGGGGCCAGAAGGAAGGACAGACGGACGGACATCCATGGGTCCCAGGGCAGAAACAGCAGGGGAGCCACAGAGCAGGATGGAAGGGGACTGGCACGGCTGCGTGCATGGAGACAGGGCTGGTATAGCCAGAGGGGGGGCGCAGGGAAGCACTGGGGCGCCTGGACAGAGCTGCGCAGGGGCCAGAGCCAGAGGGGGGTGCAAGGAAGCACTGGGGCGCCTGGACAGAGCTGCACGGGGGCCAGAGCCAGAGGGGGGCGCAGGGAAGCACTGGGGCGCCTGGACAGAGCTGCGCAGGGGCCAGAGCCAGAGGGGGGCACAGGGAAGCACTGGGGCGCCTGGACAGAGCTGCGTGGGGGCCAGAGCCAGAGGGGGGCACAGGGAAGCACTGGGGCACCTGGACAGAGCTGCGCAGGGGCCAGAGCCAGAGGGGGGCGCAGGGAAGCACTGGGGCACCTGGACAGAGCTGCGCGGGGGCCAGAGCCAGAGGGGGGCACAGGGAAGCACTGGGGCACCTGGACAGAGCTGCGCAGGGGCCAGAGCCAGAGGGGGGCACAGGGAAGCACTGGGGCACCTGGACAGAGCTGCGCGGGGGCCAGAGCCAGAGGGGGGCGCAGGGAAGCACTGGGGCGCCTGGACAGAGCTGCGCGGGAGCCAGAGCCAGAGGGGGGGTGCAAGGAAGCACTGGGGCGCCTGGACAGAGCTGCGCGGGGGCCAGAGCCAGAGGGGGGCGCAGGGAAGCACTGGGGCGCCTGGACAGATCTGCGTGGGGGCCAGAGCCAGAGGGGGGCACAGGGAAGCACTGGGGCACCTGGACAGATCTGCACGGGGGCCAGAGCCAGAGGGGGGTGCAGGGAAGCACTGGGGCGCCTGGACAGAGCTGCGCGGGGGCCAGAGCCAGAGGGGGGGTGCAGGGAAGCACTGGGGCGCCTGGACAGAGCTGCGCGGGGGCCAGAGCCAGAGGGGGGCGCAGGGAAGCACTGGGGTGCCTGGACAGAGCTGCGCGGGGGCCAGAGCCAGAGGGGGGTGCAGGGAAGCACTGGGGCGCCTGGACAGATCTGCGCGGGGGCCAGAGCCAGAGGGGGGCGCAGGGAAGCACTGGGGTGCCTGGACAGAGCTGCGCGGGGGCCAGAGCCAGAGGGGGGTGCAGGGAAGCACTGGGGCGCCTGGACAGAGCTGCACGGGAGCCAGAGCCAGAGGGGGGCGCAGGGAAGCACTGGGGCGCCTGGACAGATCTGCGCGGGGGCCAGAGCCAGAGGGGGGTGCAGGGAAGCACTGGGGCGCCTGGACAGATCTGCGCGGGGGCCAGAGCCAGAGGGGGGCGCAGGGAAGCACTGGGGCGCCTGGACAGATCTGCGCGGGGCCCAGAGCCAGAGGGGGGTGCAGGGAAGCACTGGGGCGCCTGGACAGATCTGCACGGGAGCCAGAGCCAGAGGGGGGCGCAGGGAAGCACTGGGGTGCCTGGACAGAGCTGCGCGGGGGCCAGAGCCAGAGGGGGGTGCAAGGAAGCACTGGGGTGCCTGGACAGATCTGCACGGGGGCCAGAGCCAGAGGGGGGGCGCAGGGAAGCACTGGGGCGCCTGGACAGAGCTGCGCAGGGGCCAGAGCCAGAGGGGGGCACAGGGAAGCACTGGGGCGCCTGGACAGATCTGCGCGGGGCCCAGAGCCAGAGGGGGGTGCAGGGAAGCACTGGGGCGCCTGGACAGATCTGCACGGGAGCCAGAGCCAGAGGGGGGCGCAGGGAAGCACTGGGGTGCCTGGACAGAGCTGCGCGGGGGCCAGAGCCAGAGGGGGGTGCAAGGAAGCACTGGGGTGCCTGGACAGATCTGCACGGGGGCCAGAGCCAGAGGGGGGGCGCAGGGAAGCACTGGGGCGCCTGGACAGAGCTGCGCAGGGGCCAGAGCCAGAGGGGGGCACAGGGAAGCACTGGGGCGCCTGGACAGAGCTGCGCAGGGGCCAGAGCCAGAGGGGGGGCGCAGGGAAGCACTGGGGCGCCTGGACAGAGCTGCGCGGGGGCCAGAGCCAGAGGGGGGGCGCAGGGAAGCACTGGGGCGCCTGGACAGAGCTGCGCAGGGGCCAGAGCCAGAGGGGGGTGCAAGGAAGCACTGGGGCACCTGGACAGATCTGCACGGGGGCCAGAGCCAGAGGGGGGTGCAAGGAAGCACTGGGGCACCTGGACAGATCTGCACGGGGGCCAGAGCCAGAGGGGGGTGCAAGGAAGCACTGGGGCACCTGGACAGATCTGCACGGGGGCCAGAGCCAGAGGGGGGTGCAAGGAAGCACTGGGGTGCCTGGACAGATCTGCGCAGGGGCCAGAGCCAGAGGGGGGCGCAGGGAAGCACTGGGGCGCCTGGACAGAGCTGCGCAGGGGCCAGAGCCAGAGGGGGGCACAGGGAAGCACTGGGGCGCCTGGACAGAGCTGCGCAGGGGCCAGAGCCAGAGGGGGGCGCAGGGAAGCACTGGGGCGCCTGGACAGATCTGCGCGGGGGCCAGAGCCAGAGGGGGGCACAGGGAAGCACTGGGGCGCCTGGACAGATCTGCGCAGGGGCCAGAGCCAGAGGGGGGCGCAGGGAAGCACTGGGGCACCTGGACAGAGCTGCACGGGAGCCAGAGCCAGAGGGGGGTGCAAGGAAGCACTGGGGTGCCTGGACAGAGCTGCGCGGGGGCCAGAGCCAGAGGGGGGCGCAGGGAAGCACTGGGGTGCCTGGACAGAGCTGCGCGGGGGCCAGAGCCAGAGGGGGGTGCAGGGAAGCACTGGGGCGCCTGGACAGAGCTGCACGGGGGCCAGAGCCAGAGGGGGGCGCAGGGAAGCACTGGGGCACCTGGACAGAGCTGCACGGGGGCCAGAGCCAGAGGGGGACGCAGGGAAGCACTGGGGCGCCTGGACAGAGCTGCGCGGGGGCCAGAGCCAGAGGGGGGCGCAGGGAAGCACTGGGGCGCCTGGACAGAGCTGCGCGGGGGCCAGAGCCGGAGGGGGGCGCAGGGAAGCACTGGGGCGCCTGGACAGAGCTGCGCGGGGGCCAGAGCCAGAGGGGGGTGCAGGGAAGCACTGGGGCACCTGGACAGAGCTGCGCGGGGGCCAGAGCCGGAGGGGGGTGCAGGGAAGCACTGGGGCGCCTGGACAGATCTGCGCAGGGGCCAGAGCCAGAGGGGGGCGCAGGGAAGCACTGGGGCACCTGGACAGAGCTGCGCAGGGGCCAGAGCCAGAGGGGGGCGCAGGGAAGCACTGGGGCGCCTGGACAGAGCTGCACGGGGGCCAGAGCCAGAGGGGGGGTGCAGGGAAGCACTGGGGCACCTGGACAGATCTGCACGGGGGCCAGAGCCAGAGGGGGGTGCAGGGAAGCACTGGGGCGCCTGGACAGATCTGCGCGGGGGCCAGAGCCAGAGGGGGGGTGCAGGGAAGCACTGGGGCGCCTGGACAGAGCTGCGCGGGGGCCAGAGCCAGAGGGGGGCACAGGGAAGCACTGGGGTGCCTGGACAGAGCTGCGCGGGGGCCAGAGCCAGAGGGGGGCGCAGGGAAGCACTGGGGCGCCTGGACAGAGCTGCGCGGGGGCCAGAGCCAGAGGGGGGTGCAGGGAAGCACTGGGGCGCCTGGACAGAGCTGCGCGGGGGCCAGAGCCAGAGGGGGGGCGCAGGGAAGCACTGGGGCGCCTGGACAGAGCTGCGCAGGGGCCAGAGCCAGAGGGGGGTGCAAGGAAGCACTGGGGCACCTGGACAGATCTGCACGGGGGCCAGAGCCAGAGGGGGGTGCAAGGAAGCACTGGGGCACCTGGACAGATCTGCACGGGGGCCAGAGCCAGAGGGGGGTGCAAGGAAGCACTGGGGCACCTGGACAGATCTGCACGGGGGCCAGAGCCAGAGGGGGGTGCAAGGAAGCACTGGGGTGCCTGGACAGATCTGCGCAGGGGCCAGAGCCAGAGGGGGGCGCAGGGAAGCACTGGGGCGCCTGGACAGAGCTGCGCAGGGGCCAGAGCCAGAGGGGGGCACAGGGAAGCACTGGGGCGCCTGGACAGAGCTGCGCAGGGGCCAGAGCCAGAGGGGGGCGCAGGGAAGCACTGGGGCGCCTGGACAGATCTGCGCGGGGGCCAGAGCCAGAGGGGGGCACAGGGAAGCACTGGGGCGCCTGGACAGATCTGCGCAGGGGCCAGAGCCAGAGGGGGGCGCAGGGAAGCACTGGGGCACCTGGACAGAGCTGCACGGGAGCCAGAGCCAGAGGGGGGTGCAAGGAAGCACTGGGGTGCCTGGACAGAGCTGCGCGGGGGCCAGAGCCAGAGGGGGGCGCAGGGAAGCACTGGGGTGCCTGGACAGAGCTGCGCGGGGGCCAGAGCCAGAGGGGGGTGCAGGGAAGCACTGGGGCGCCTGGACAGAGCTGCACGGGGGCCAGAGCCAGAGGGGGGCGCAGGGAAGCACTGGGGCACCTGGACAGAGCTGCACGGGGGCCAGAGCCAGAGGGGGACGCAGGGAAGCACTGGGGCGCCTGGACAGAGCTGCGCGGGGGCCAGAGCCAGAGGGGGGCGCAGGGAAGCACTGGGGCGCCTGGACAGAGCTGCGCGGGGGCCAGAGCCGGAGGGGGGCGCAGGGAAGCACTGGGGCGCCTGGACAGAGCTGCGCGGGGGCCAGAGCCAGAGGGGGGTGCAGGGAAGCACTGGGGCACCTGGACAGAGCTGCGCGGGGGCCAGAGCCGGAGGGGGGTGCAGGGAAGCACTGGGGCGCCTGGACAGATCTGCGCAGGGGCCAGAGCCAGAGGGGGGCGCAGGGAAGCACTGGGGCACCTGGACAGAGCTGCGCAGGGGCCAGAGCCAGAGGGGGGCGCAGGGAAGCACTGGGGCGCCTGGACAGAGCTGCACGGGGGCCAGAGCCAGAGGGGGGGTGCAGGGAAGCACTGGGGCACCTGGACAGATCTGCACGGGGGCCAGAGCCAGAGGGGGGTGCAGGGAAGCACTGGGGCGCCTGGACAGATCTGCGCGGGGGCCAGAGCCAGAGGGGGGGTGCAGGGAAGCACTGGGGCGCCTGGACAGAGCTGCGCGGGGGCCAGAGCCAGAGGGGGGCACAGGGAAGCACTGGGGTGCCTGGACAGAGCTGCGCGGGGGCCAGAGCCAGAGGGGGGCGCAGGGAAGCACTGGGGCGCCTGGACAGAGCTGCGCGGGGGCCAGAGCCAGAGGGGGGTGCAGGGAAGCACTGGGGCGCCTGGACAGAGCTGCGCGGGGGCCAGAGCCAGAGGGGGGCGCAGGGAAGCACTGGGGCACCTGGACAGAGCTGCGCGGGGGCCAGAGCCAGAGGGGGGCGCAGGGAAGCACTGGGGCACCTGGACAGAGCTGCGCGGGGGCCAGAGCCAGAGGGGGGCGCAGGGAAGCACTGGGGCGCCTGGACAGAGCTGCACGGGGGCCAGAGCCAGAGGGGGGGTGCAGGGAAGCACTGGGGCACCTGGACAGAGCTGCACGGGGGCCAGAGCCGGAGGGGGGCGCAGGGAAGCACTGGGGCGCCTGGACAGAGCTGCACGGGGGCCAGAGCCAGAGGGGGGCGCAGGGAAGCACTGGGGCACCTGGACAGATCTGTGCAGGGGCCAGAGCCAGAGGGGGGCGCAGGGAAGCACTGGGGCGCCTGGACAGATCTGCGTGGGGGCCAGAGCCAGAGGGGGGCGCAGGGAAGCACTGGGGCACCTGGACAGATCTGCGCGGGGGCCAGAGCCAGAGGGGGGGTGCAGGGAAGCACTGGGGCGCCTGGACAGAGCTGCGCGGGGGCCAGAGCCAGAGGGGGGCGCAGGGAAGCACTGGGGCGCCTGGACAGATCTGCGTGGGGGCCAGAGCCGGAGGGGGGGCCCAGGGGCCCAGGGCTGGAATAGCTGCTGGGGGCAAGGGCATTGGTGGAGCAATGTGCCTGTCGGGCAAGAGAAGCCGCTCCAGGGCCAACCCCAGCGATGGCTCGAGGGGCACCGTGACGGGGTCTCCCGCGGGCCTTGAGCCACCTGAGCCGACGTGAAGGCTGCGGAGCCTCTCGCTGGACGGGGGGGCAGCCCGGGGACCTGCCAGGGGCTGCGGGGACAGACCTGGGGCAGGGAAGGAGGGAGCAGATGGGAAGGCTGAAGTGGCCCAACCCAGCCCCCCAGCCCTCGCCCCGGGGGTGCTGAGACCCCACAGATTCACCGCACAGGTTACAAGCCCCCCCTTCCTCGCCAGGGGAGCAGGCAGCGCCGGGATCCCATGTGCACCGGGAGCCGGGGGGGATTGCAGGGGGCAGCCGACCCAGCCGCAGGCAGCCCAGGGCACCGTGAACTCAGGCCCCAGCCCCTCGCGGCGGGTTCAGCTGGTCCGGATGCGGCGGGACGCGGGGGAGGAAATTGCCGCCTGACTGCACAAACAAGCCGTCACGTGGTTCCCAGGCCCAGAAAGTCGGGCAAAGTTCAGCTGCTGCTGCCTGGGGCCTGGTGTGGGGCGGCAGGATCGGAGACAGACGTTCCCCTGCAGGCGGCCTGCCCGTGCCCAGGCTTACAGGGCTCCTGGCTCCCAGCAGCTGGCGCCCAAAGCTTCCGGGGAGCCCACTTAAGTCTGTACAGGATAAGAGACTCAGGAACCATGTCGGTGGGGCCATGAGCTTTCGTGGGCACGGCCCCTGCTTCAGACGCCCGGAGTGCTGCCTTCAGGGTGTGCAGACCCAAAATAAACTGGGGAGAAGGGAGTGGGGGGGAGGAGGGAGGGACAAGGAGCCGAGGGCATGGCTATCAGAGGGAACCAGGAGGGCAGAGCTGGGAATCACCTGCAGACTGGGGAGTTACAAATGACCAAGTGAGCCAAGCCAGCACAAGGGGAAGGAAAAATCCACCCGAGGCTTCAGGGCCAGCGGGCTGCCAGGTTAGAGACAGTCGATGCCCCAAACCTGTTGCCTGTGGGGGGCACAGATGCAGCCGCTGGCTTCCCCATGTCCCCCGGCTCCAAGGGCGGCTGGAAATCTCCCTGCCCTTCAGCTGGACCCGGCCGCCTCTGTCCAGGGCAGGTGGAAAAAGCCAAGGGCTGTGAGCTGGGCGGGCCCTCGGCCTGGCTCCCCTGAACGAGCTCCCCGGGGCTGGTCTAGGAAGCCAGGCCACGCTGAGGATCACCAGCTTGCTGGCCTTTCCGGGGCCAAGCCCGGCCTCCTCTGGCGGCCAAGGCCCAAGCTGTGTGCCAGGCCTGCTCTGCACCACGTCGGCTCAGCTAGCCCGAGGGTCGTGGACCAGCCACGGCCGGCCCCACCCTTAAAGGGAGCCACCCCCAGTGCAGAGCGCTAGGGCGAAGGGAGACTTCCTCCCCCGCTTCGCACGGAATATCCACACCGGGGGGGGGGGGGGACCTCCACGGAAGTGGGACAGCGGCAACTCGGGCCAGTGTAGCATTTCAAGGGTCGACGAGCCCCGGGTCTGGACGTGGGCTCTAGAGACTGAGATGCCTCCCCGCCCCAGCTTTCACTGCAATTTGTCTTCCGCTAGGTGCCTGCACCCGCACGGCCACGGCCAAAGGGATCAGACACGCAAGCCCCCAAAGCACCCAGCACGCCCATTCTAGAGTTCATCTGGCAGGGAACTCGGAGCTGCCACCCTCTTTCTCCTCTCGTGTCTGACAGGTGTAAGCCCAGAGCAGATGAGAGAGAGTTGGTGGGTGCGGTGGGATACAGGGGCACACAGGCAGCCTGGCACACGCCAGCTAGCAGTGCTACCCGCCGCACGCCACTGGCGGTGCCCCCGACTCACCAGCTCTGCACCAGCTGCACCGAGGGCGTGCTGATCACCCGGTCTGGCAGCAGGTTGATCTCCTTCATGATGTTGGCCAGTCGGACGGGCAGCTCCTGACGGAGGAAGGCGAAGGAGGTTTTCTCACAGGCATTGCTGGACCCTAGAGACAGAGGCAGAATCTCAGTGGCCCCCAAGCCTGAGGCATCCATCTCTTCAGGAGACCCCACTTGTCCTGCCCCCGGTATCAGCTCAGCTGGACCCCCAGGTTCTTACTGCTGTGCCCAAGCCAGGGGGTTTACCGGGCTCCTGCAGCCCTCACTGGCTTCTTACCCATGTCCCTTCCACAGCCCCCTCTCAGACATACCCCCTCGCGCCCCGCGGAGTGGAGCTCCCACCAGTCCAACCACAAGGCCACAAGAGGGGACAGCTTTCTGCCCACCCGGCCTTGAGCTGTCCCCCCCCATCGCATCCCATCTGCTGCTCACCCTCTCCCCCTGGAGTCAGCTTAGCCACCTGCTGAGCCCCAGCAGGGTCCAGGGGATGGGAGACCCACCAGGAAGGTCACATGCTGGTAGAGGGCTTCCCCTTCACCCCCTCCCCGGACCTTCTCGTGCAGACCAACAGCAGGAGACCAGGAGGCTGAAGTGCAGGCAACGCACCGTTTATCGGGTTCCTTCCCAGGCAAGCCTATTCCGAAGCCTTTGACACCAGTCAGGCTTAAATCTAAACACCCATCGAGTCTGGTCCCCAGGGGTCTGGTCCCAGCTCCGAGTCCCTGTTCTCCCTCCCTCTTCCTTGTTACCGCCCCCCCCTTAGCAAACATGACGGAAATTTCCTTCCCCTACTTCCCGTCTGACCTCAGCATCTAGCAGCGAGGGGCAACCGAGGCTGGTGCATGGGCTACATGCGCGGCCTCCATCTCAGTGGGACGCAGGACTGTCGTTACCAAGGCGGGCTCCCGGGCCAGGGCCATTGTGCTCACTGCACTTGCATCCCTACAATGTGGGGGGTGCAGGTCGAACTGGAGCAGCGCTGGGACGGGATGCAGAGGGAGCGCCCGGCTCTCCCCGGCAGTGCTGGGTGCAATTAGCAGACACCCCATTTCACCTGCTCTGGCTTCACGTGTGGGTCACTCTAGCAATACAGCAGGAAACAAACTGAAACCAGCAGAGTCTAGCAACCCCGCACGTGGGAAACAGTAGAGCCACACAGAACCCTGAGGGGCGCAGGCTGCCCACTACTGGCACTTACAGTCCAATGTGAGCTCTGGTCAGCTGTACCCTAACCAATCATTTCACTGAACTGTTACTAACCAATCCGCACATAATTCTCTGGCCAATTATATCCCACCGCCTCAATGACCTGACGCCTTGCAAAATAAATTACACAGCAGGCACAAACAATTCAAAACCAGACAGAGGCCACACAGATCGACAGTAGAGCGAGGGCCATAAAGACAAAACGATAAAGAAAGGAAGGGTTCCTCAGTTGCCGGACAGAGCACTCTCACACTGCGCTCTCTTTCCAGTGCCCGTTATCAGGGGGTGCTAGACCGGATCCCCTTCTCGCCAGCCTGACTCCACCTGACTGCAGTGTGACTGGTGCGGAAGACCAGAGCGGTGGCCACTTCTCAGCGTACGGCCGGCCCTGCTGCTCAGCCAACGAGCAAGGCCTCAGAAGGTCCCAGTGCGAGAAGGCCCGTGCGCAGGCAGACTTGCGAGTTTGGTTATTTTTTATTTCCAGAACTAGCTAAACGATAGGAACGCACCGGAACTCTGAACGTACTGGCCTTCCCGGGCAGGCCTGGCTTGGGGCCGTGAAGGACTAGTCGCAATGCTTCTCGAATAGTCGACACACTAGTCGAGTAGCTGCCCCTCCCCCTCATGCCTCTTTCTGGTTCAGAGGCAGCAGCTAAAAATAGACTGGGGGGCGGGGTACCGGGGTCTGTGGAAATGCGTATAGTCCATAGCATTAACCAAGACGCTTTTGATTATCCGTTAATCGACTCCACTATTACATCCCTAACGCTGACCCCAGGCTGCCATGCTGGCTCTGAACAGCCCAACTGCCCGATTTGCCCTGCCCCACGTGGGAGACTGGGAGAATACCCCATCCATTCAAAGGCCTGCACCCGTGAGGAAAGGAGAGGTGGGCTCTGCCACTGAATCACAGAGTGACCTCAAGCATGTCCCCTGACCTCGCTGTGCCTCACATCCCTCCAGCAGCACCCGTCGCTCCAAGGAGGCCTGCCCTGGTGTCTCCCGTCACTGCTTCCCGGGGGATAATCTGCACGTCAGCTGCTTTCCCTGGGCGCAGGAGCCATTTCTCAGGCTCCCTCTGAGAATCAAACCAGGACCCCCCATTACTCGCGGCAGGCCAGAGGTACCATCAGACGGCAGCGTTCCCCGTAAGCTGGGCGCTTGTGCGGCCGCTCAAGAGAGATTCAAACGCCGCCCAGTTGCTTAGCTGTGGGCGCTCGGCCGGGTTTTCATTGCTGCTGGCGGTGCACGTGCACATGCCCCCGTGCGCATCCTGTCCACAGATGGCAAACATGCACTAGGGATGTGAAATCAAATCAATTAACCGGCGAAGCCTACGGTTTAACCAGTTAACTGATGAAGCGGGATCCCACTCCCCCGAAGTGGGGCCGGCTTCTGTTCCCAGCACCCACCCCACACAAAGCTCTGCTGCTGGTGCCGCCCCCTCTCCCCACCTGGGGCAGCTGGCTCCTGACCCCACAGGACTGCACCAGCCCTCCGCCCGCTGTGAGCTGCTGCCAGACAGAGGTTACAGTCCCCAGTAAGCACCACTGACCTGGCTCCCCGGTCGCATCCCCCATCTGCACCTGGATGGGGGAGACGAGAGGGAAACTGCCGGCAGGTAGGGCAGGTGTCTGCCGCGGGGGCTAGGTGCGCTAGCGCTACAGGGCTGGGGCAGCACAGAGGTGACCCCAGAGAGCAGCGCCTGGCACACGTGGTACGTGCAGCATTCCGCACACGCAGTGCAGAAGCGTCGCTGTGCGTTCCTGAGCTCTGACGTCCTGTCCTTGGCTAAATACAGCACAGCCTGCTTGCGAGATCTGTCCCAACACTGGCAGCAGCTCCACGTTCTGCAAGGAACCCAGCCAACAAAACCGCCCCCTGGCCGGTCAAGGTCAGGGCCATGGGCCCCAATCTCCAGGCGGGTCTGGAGGAGGAAAACAATAGGGCGCGATGATCAGAGTCAGAGCAGAGGGCTCTAAGGAGACAGGTGGGAGGCTGGTAAACAAGGCCACAGCTGTGCACCCAACCGTGCAGCCGTAACCCGAGCCACGGCACGTTCCCAGCTGACCACCGGCACAGCCTGTTCCGCGGGCACCGGGCGCCGCTGCAGTGAGACCGGCCGGGAAGGAGAGGAGCGCGCACACCGCGCAGCACGCGTCGGCAGGCGGCCATGCAGCGCGAGCCAGCCAGGCACGGCCGGGGCCTTCTGCTTCCATTGCTGCCCAAAAGAGAAGTCGAGCGAAATGGGCACCAGGGACACTTAGTGGTGGGGGGCTGGGAGCCGCCTCCAGGCTGCAGGAGCCGTGAATGGTTCTAAGAGGCGACAAAGGGCACTGGACACAGTATGAGCACGGCCCCACTGCCAGCACACGCTCAGTCTCACTAACCCCATGCAATGGTGGGGGAAATTGAGGCACGGAGCTGAGAA